>NC_037688.1:33360254-33494618 GCF_003255815.1 Theropithecus gelada
CTCCCTTCCCTTCCCCTCCCTTTCCCCTTCCTTCCCCTCCCTTCCCTTCCTCTCACTTCCCTTCCTTTCCCTTCCCCTCCCTTCCCCTCCCTTCCCTTCCTTTCCCCTCAGTTCCCCTCCCTTCCCTTCCCTTCCCTTCCCCTCACTTCCCTTCCTTTCCCTTCCCCTTGCGTCCCCTCCCTTCCCTTCCCCTTCTTTCCCTTCCCCTCACGTCCCCTCCCTTCCCTTCCCCTCACTTCCCCTCCCTTCCCTTCCCTTCCCCTCACTTCCCCTCCCTTCTCCTCCCTTCCTTTCTCTTCCCCTCCCTCCCCCCTTCTTTTCTCTTCCCCTCCCTCCCCTTCCCTTCTTTTCTCTTCCCCTCCCTTCCTTTCCTTTTCCTTCTCTTCCCTCCCCTTCCCTTCCTTCCCTCCCTTCTTTCCCTCCTTCCTTCCATTCTTCATTTTCCCTCCTTTCTTCCCTCCCTCCTTCCTTCCTTCTTTCCTTCCCTCCCTCCCTCCTTCCTCTCTTCCTTTCTTTCCATTTTTCCTTTCATTCCCTCTCTCCCTTCCCTCCTTCCTCCCTCCCTCCCTTCTTCCTTCTTTCCTTCCTTCCTTCCTTCTTTCCTTCTTTCTTTTGTTCCTACCTTCCCTCCCTCCCTCCCTCTTTCCTTCCTTCCTGTCTGCCTGCTCTCTGCCAGAGTACTCTTGTCCCCTTGACTCTGGAAGGTCTCATGCTGTGAGGGACTTCCCCTCACCTGTGATCCTGCTAAAGCACCATCCAAATAAAACCCATTGTTTGCTACTGCCACTCCAAGGTCATATCTTTTTCCTTATTATCTGTGAAATCCTGTGAACTCTGTACACATCCTGTGTTCTTCCTAAGATGGGCATAAATGTAAAAGAAACCATCTTTGCTGATCTCAGAAAACAATGCCTTATCCTTTTTTTTTTTTTTTTTTTTAGTAGGATCTCACTCCCATCACCCAGAATGCAGTGCTGTGGCATGATCACGGGCTCTCTGCAGCCTCAATTTCCCAGGCTCAAGCAATTCTCCCACCTCAGCCTCCCAAGAAGCTGGAACTACAGGGATGTGCTGCTGCATCAGGTTAATGTTTTGTATTTTTAGTAGAGGAACAGTTTAGCCATGTTGCCCAGGCTGGTCTTGAATTTTTGGGCTCAAGCAATCCTCTCACCTCAGCCTCCTAAAGTGCTTGGACTAGAGGCGCAAATCATGCCTGACTCTTTATCTCTACTTTTGGCCAGAAGCAATCCAGTTAATACTCTATTATATATTATTCCTCCTACTGTTTTCTCCTCTCTAAATTCTTCAACTTTGGCTATGGGACTTTTCAACTTTTAAAATTTGTGACAAAATTGTTAGGTAATTAAGATGGGTCCTCATCCGACGTAACTGGTGTTCTTACAAGAAGCAGGGAAATGATGTGGAGGAGACACAGGAGGGGAAAATACCATGTGATGATGGAGGTAAAGGCAGGAGTTATGCAGCTGCAAGCCAAGAACACCAAGGGCTGCTGGTGACAGCAAGTGAGGAGGGAGCCTGGCCCTGCTGTCATCTTGATTCAGACTTCCAGCCTCTACCAGTCTGAGAAAATAAATTCCTGCTGTTTTAAGCCACCCGGTTTAGGGTGCTTTGTTGTAGCCACCTTAAGAAAGGAATACATCGTATCAGTCCCAGAAACTGCTTGAGCCTCAGGATATGAGACTGCAAAGTGCTGAGTCTCCCTCACTACCAGATGCCACCTTGGTGACGGTGAGTAGGTTAGGGAAGGCTGAGCAGTGACCCCACATTCATGTGTTATGGTACATTTGAGAACATACCAAAGAGGAAATGAAACTGATGTGAAACAGAAATTTCTGTCATAAAAGCAATTTGCATGAAACGTTCACAGTACTAAAAAAGCAGATGATTTAGGACAATTTTAACTTTTACCCTGAAAATAAATGTTTAAACCGTTCATGATGAAACAGTAAGATGACACTGTACTATTGGATCTAATGGGACTGTGTGTATGTGTATGTGTGTGTGCATGTGTGTGTGTGTGAGTAGTAGTGATCACATTCATTTGACATGCAGGTTGAATAAGTAAGTCACTTTCCCCAGTACACAGGGGGCTGCCTCTCCTAGCAGCAAATTTTCTCATGGGTTACTGCTATGTTTTGGATGTCCCCTCCAAAACTGATGTTGAAACTAAGTTCCCAAAGTGGCAGTATTGAGAAGTGGGCCCTTTAAGAAGTGATTGGACCATGAGAGCTCTACCCTCATGAATGAATTATCCATTCATGGATTAATAGATGAATGGGTTAATAGATGAATGGCTATCATGGAAGTGGGACAGGTGGCTTATAAGAAGGGCAAGAGACACCCGAGCTAGCATAATCGACCCCCTCGCCAGGTGATGCTCTGCCTTGCCTCAAGACTTTTCAGAGAGTCCTCACCTGTAAGAAGGATCTCATCTGATGTGGCCCCTTGACCTTGAATTTCTCAGCTCCACAACTGTAAGAAATAAGTTTCTTTTCTTCATGAATTACCCAATTTCAGGAATTCTCTTATAAACAACAGAAAATAAGACAGTTACTGTATATCTTCATAAAACTAATTTTGTAGGATCTGAGGACTTTGTTCTCCAAGAGAACACTTGCTCTAATTCCCAGGTTTTCTTCTCTAGTTCTGTAATTTTACTTAAAGAGAAGAATGTCAAGAAAAGACACTAGTAATTAATCAATGCTGGTGGATGATCCCTCTAGCATAAAACCGGATCATGGCACTGTTTTGTTATTGGTGCTATTAAATCTGAATTATCAGTTTTAAAACATATCTGAAAAGTGATATCAGGATTCAATTAGTGCTTATTTCATGGAGAACCAGGGAAGAAGAATGAACATATAAATGTGTTTTTAAATTTCTGTTTAATGCACATCACTGTTTCATGTGATAATGTGTGGATTCACATGCCCCAGCTTAGAAAGAAAAGCAAACTCATCTAACAGTGCTTGTTGTTGTGTTCATTTGCACACTAGAGAATGATGACTTCTCTTTGTTAGAGCCACCAAGTATATGTAAATTGAAGAAAATAAATTTGTGATTGGATTAAGTACAACCAATACATTGCTAGGTGATAAGCAATTCCACTGGGAGATTCATTCACTGTTGCTACCGAGTGGATTTCACAGAATGGCGACTGCAGGCAAATTATCTGTTTCCTGCCTGGTTGCTGGGATCCAGCATTCTGCCTAGAAACAAGTCAGTTTCCATTGGTTGGGGTTAACCCTATTTAATAATAATGATAATATTATCCCTTATAACATTAAAGGTTTAACTCTTGGTAGGCTTTTCATTTAACTGGAGTTCAAGAAAGGAATATGCAATTTTAAAAAGTTTATTTTGAAATAGTTTCAAACTTAGAGAAAAATCACAAGGACTGCACGAATAACCCCCCCCCCCCCCCCCCTTTGAAGGAATAATGATAATGATATAATAATGTGTTTTTGATTACTGGCAGGTACTTCATTTGGAGGCATTTCTGTGATTGGGACAGGAGTTGAGATGTCAAACGTATGATAGTATGATAAGAAAGTAAATCCCTCCAATTTTCTCATAGTGAAAATATGAAGAACAGTAACACTACTCTTAAATTCTTTCTAGTTTTCAATAGAAAGGGCCAGTAAGTGAAAGTGCCTTTACATTTTTATTTTGGAACAACTCTGCAATTTCATTTAGATTTCATATTTCTAGTAATAAAGCCTCTTCCGACTCCACGTTCTTATTTCTGGGCATAGATTTTATTCTTAAGAATTGTAGTGATGGACAGGAAGCTAAATTGGAATGACTAATGTATCGATGATGAATTTGATAATTATAACGATGTCCAAACATTTAGGAATTACAGTATTTCATCACATGTATTTTTAAAGAGCCACCTCTGTGAGAAGAACAGGTAAGCAGGCCAGCTTTCCCCTGGCTTATAACCCCTTTCCCTGGATTGTAGAGCATCCTTTACTTGGTCTCCTGTGAGGGGCCAGCAGGTTGCTCTGCTCTCTGTGGGGTTTTCGTTTGTACCAGACTCTGCAATAACAGGCCCAGATTTTGCAGCTCTGATGACGCTTTTTGGTGATGAAGCCACAGGGTACTAGCACCTCCTCATGGTCATATGTGTAATCTGAGACTGCTCCTTGTAATAGTGATGACAATGACAGTGTTAGTGCCAAGCCACTTTAAAATGCTTTTAGTTCCTGGCAGATATTTTATTTAGAGTGATTTCTCTGAAACTAAATGCCACTTATGGAGGTTTTATATATTTTAATTAAGTAAATATAAGGTCTTATTTTAGTAATGGAAGTAATAAATCAATAGCTCCAACAAGTTTAGAGCACTACTTCACAGGATGTATTTTTTCAGAGATATTTTTGTAAAGAAGACAAAAAATGAAGACGGCTTTGACTTAAAAAACTTTTTTAGGTTCAGGGGCACATGTGCAGGCTTGTTATACAGGTAAACTGCGCGTCATGAGGGTTTGGGGTACGGATTATTTCATCACCCAAGTAATAAGTATAATATCCGATAGGTAGTTTTTTGATCCTCTCCTTCCTTCCACCCTCCACCCTCAAGTAGGCCCATGTGTCTGTTGTTCCCCACTTTGTGCCCATGTGTTCTCGTTGGTTAATTCTCACTTGTAAGTGAGAACATGTGGCATTTGGTTTTCTGTTCCTGTGTAGTTTGTTTAGGTTAATGGCCTCCAGCTCCATCCATGTTGCTGCAAAGGATGTGATCTAGTTCTTTTTTATGACTGCGTAGTATTCCATAGTGTATATGTACCACATTTTCTTTATCCAGTCTACTGTTGATGGACATTTAGGTTGATTCCATGTCTTTGCTGTTGTGAATAGTGTTGCAATAAACGTATGTGTGCCTGTGTCTTTATGGTAGAAAGATATCTATTTCTTTGGGTATATACTCAATAATGGAGTTGTTGGGTCAATTGGTAATTCTGTTTTAAATTTCTTGGGGAATCACCACATTGGTTTTCACAATGGCTGAATTAATTTACATTCCCACCAGCGTTGTATAAGCATTCCCCTTTCTCTGCAACCTTGCCAGCATCTGTTATTTTTAAACTTTTTATTAAAAGGCCTTTCAGCTGGTGTGAGATGGCATCTCACTGTGGTTTTGATTTGCATTTCTCTAGTGATTAGTGATGTGGAGCATTTTTTCATATGCTTGCTGACTGCATTAAGTCCTCTTTTGAAAAGTATCTGTTCATGTTCATTGCCCACTTTTTAATGGGGTATTTTTCTTGTAAATTTGTTTAAGTTCCTTACAGATGCTGAATATTAGACCTTTGTCAGATGCATAGTTTGCAAATATTTTCTCCCATTTTATAGGCTGCGTTTTGACATATTTTTAACTGAATAAATTCCTAGTGGTTACTATGATAATGTGACAATAATAAACTCTACCACGATATACTTCTTGATACTATTTTATTTGAGGAGGTTTACACATAATCCAGTCACTTGCTTAGCCTGTTTAATTTAGATATACTTCGTAGCTCTGCCAAAGAGGACTTACCCTTCTGTCGCGTGTGAATGAGCACAGCATGAGAGATGCTGGATGACAGTCCTTGAGTTAGATATTAAAACATACAAGATTATTTTTTATGTGCCTTGAACATGTAAATTCACAACTTTCACTTGAATCATTGAGGTAGGTGTGTCATACAGGTTAAGAAATGCGTTTATATTTTTCTTCTACTTCCCTGGTTCTCTATGAAATGAACTGTAATATAATCTAAAATCAGCTTTTGATATTATAATATTATTTGAAATTTGATAATTCAGGTCTAGTTAACACTGATAAAATAGTCCCATGTTCCAATTTTATGCTAGAAGGATCATTTCCTGGCGTCTAGTAATTACTAGTGTGTTTTTCAGGGTCATTCTTCTTAAGCAAAATTAAAGAGATAGAGAACAAAAACTGGAAAATAGAAAGAAGTTGTGCCCTCCTGGAGGAAGAAAAAAGCTCTCAGTTCCCAAAACTCTGTGGTAAAATCAGTTTCATGAGGACCCGTTGTATATCCATGAGAACCTTTTTATGTAGGAGAGGCAGCCCACTGTGTACACATCTCTCCTGGTGAATCCAATGGGCATAGTTTCAGCTGACTTTGTTTCATCAAGTATGATTTAAACATTTATTTTCAGAGTGACAGCCAAAGTCATTTTGCTCCAAATTGAAGTATAGTACTTTTTCAGTTCCATAAATGTTTCATATGAAATAGTTTTTAGGATAAAAATTTCTATTTTATGTGAGTTTAACTTGCTCTTCAGAATAGTCTCAAATGTGCTATAGGATAGTGGCACATGGATGTGGGGGTCACTGCTCAGTCTTTCCTACTCCTTTTCCCTCTCTAAGTTGGCATCTGGTAGTGAAGGACTTTCAGCATTTCCGAGCTCTGAGGTCCATAGGGCTGACATTTAAGAAGCTTTTGGGACTCAGTTTGCTGGTGTGGAGTGGGATAAATAGCAGTGAGTGGAGGAGAGTGGAGGAGAATGGAGGAAAGTGACATCTATTCTTAATGGAGGGGAGGGTCAGGTCAGACAGCAGGAGACACTGGGGAGGGAGTAGCCCTAAGGGGAATTGTTTTGGGTTCCCCAGCTGCCTAGATACTGGCTCTTCCCTCTCTTCTACTCCTTTCCCAGTCAGGTTCACTGTGATTGAATTATTTTCGGACAGGTTTTAGTTTTATTTCTCTTTTCCCCTAGACCCAGATTTGAAAGCTGGCATTATCATGACCCTGGCAGATTGTTTTTCTATTCTCCTTTTTATTGAAGCATCTAACTATTAAGTTTGAATTGTCTCTTCCTTTAATTCTGTGTGTTTTTGCTGCATGCATTTTGGGACTGTGTTGTTAGGTACATACACTTTAATTATTGTTATATCTTCTTGATTAATTCATACTTTCATAATGATAAAATATCCTTCTTTGCCCTAATAATAATTTTTATCTTAAAATATTTTGTCAATTTTGTCTGGCATTAATATAGCTACTCCAGCTCTTTTGGTTATTGCTGGTGTAGCTTTTCCATCCTTTCATGTTCCATTTATTTGTGTCTTTAAATCTTAAGTGCCTATTGTAAATAGCAAATAATTGTGCTATGCTTAAAAAAATCCATTCTCCAAATCTCTTCCTTCTAATTTGACAGTTTAATCCACTTACTTTAATATAATTACTGATAAGATAGAATTTATTTTTTACTATTGTGCTATTTGTTTTCTATATGTATTATGTCCATTGTATTCCTCAATTCCTTGATTCTTGAATGCTTTTGTATTAAATAGATATTTTATAGTGTACCATTTTAATTACCTTTCATTTCTTTTAAAATATATATTTTTAGTTATTTTATTAGTGGTTGCCCATGGTATCATAATTAATATTTTAATGTTTTAAAGAGACAGTGTCTTGATCTGTCACTGAGGCTGGAGTGCAGTGGCATGATCATGGCTCATTGCAACCTCAGGCTCCTGGGCTCGGTGATCTTTCCACCTCTGCTGCAAGTAGAGAGGACGATAGGCATATGCCACCATGCCTAGCTAATTTAAAAAAATGTTTGTAGAGACGAGGTCTCCCTGTGTTGCCCAGGCTGGTCTCAAACTCCTTGCCTCAAGTGACCCTCCTGCCTCAGACTCCCAAAGTGCTGGGATTACAGGGATGAGCCACCATGCCCAGCCCGATATTTTAATTTATAACAATCTAGTGCAATATAATACCAACTTAATTTTAGTAGTATACAAAAGTTTGTTCCAATATAACTGTTTTCTTCCTTCTCTTATTAACATTTATTCTTATATAGGTTTTTAAGAGATGGAGTCTCGTTGTATTGCCCAGGCTGGTCTTGAATTCCTGGGCTCAAGTTATCCTCCTGCTTCATCCTCCCAAAGTGCTGAGATTACAGGCATAAGCTACCATGCCCAATCTACCTTCCTTCTATATGCTGTTATTTTTACAAATTACATCTTTATTGCTTGTGTACCCATCAACATAGACTTACAATTACTGGTTTTTGTAGTTGTCTTTTAAATCAGATAGAAGAAAAGAAAATAACTATAAACAAAAATACATTTATGCAGTCTTTTATATTTAACCATATAGTTACCTTTACCAGTACTCTTTATTTCTTCATTCGGGTTTGAGTTACTGCCAAATATCCTTTCATTTAGGCCTAAAAAAACTCCTTTAGTATTTCTTGTAGGACAGTTGTGCTAGCAATGAATTCTCTTGGTTTTTCAAAAGTCTGGAGATGTCGGCCGGGCGCGGTGGCTCAAGCCTGTAATCCCAGCACTTTGGGAGGCCGAGACGGGCGGATCACGAGGTCAGGAGATCGAGACCATCCTGGCTAACACGGTGAAACCCCGTCTCTACTAAAAAATACAAAAAACTAGCCGGGCGCGGTGGCGGGCGCCTGTAGTCCCAGCTACTCAGGAGGCTGAGGCAGGAGAATGGCGTGAACCCGGGAGGCGGAGCTTGCAGTGAGCTGAGATCCGGCCACTGCACTCCAGCCTGGGCGGCAGAGCGAGACTCTGTCTCAAAAAAAAAAAAAAAAAAAAAAAAAAAAAAAAAAAAGTCTGGAGATGTCTTAATTTCCCCTTCAATTATGAAGTATAGTATTGCTGTATATAGACTCCTTGATTGACAGTCTTTTACTTTCACTACTTTGAATATGTCATCCTACTCTCTTATGTCCTCTTTTCCTTGATTTCTAATGAGAAACAGCTAATAATATTACTGAGAAGCCATTGTATATGAATCACTCCTTACTTGCTGAAACATAGTTTTTTCATCTTTATTCTTTAAGAGGTTGATTATGTTGTAGTGAGGTATGAATCTTTTTAGTTTATTACACCTGAAGTTCATTGTGTGTAAACCAATATTTTTCAACAAATTTGGGAAGTTTCCAAGCATTATTTCTTCAAATATTGATTCTTGACATTTCTCTCTTCTCCTTCTGAATCTCCCATTACATATATATTGGTACTTTCAAAAATTTCCGGCCGGGCGCGGTGGCTCACGCCTGTAATCCCAGCACTTTGGGAGGCCGAGGCGGGCGGATCACAAGGTCAGGAGATCGAGACCACGGTGAAACCCCGTCTCTACTAAAAATACAAAAAATTAGCCGGGCGCGGTTGTGGGCGCCTGTAGTCCCAGCTACTCGGGAGGCTGAGGCAGGAGAATGGCGTGAACCCGGGAGGCGGAGCTTGCAGTGAGCCGAGATCGCGCCACTGCACTCCAGCCTGGGCGACAGAGCAAGACTCTGTCTCAAAAAAAAAAAAAAAAAAAAAAATTTCCCACAGGTCTCTGAAGCTCTGTTCATTTTTCTTTATTCTTTTTCTTTTCTGTTCCTCAGACTGGATAATTTCAATTGACCAATTTTGAAATTTGTTGATTTTTTATGTTTTTTCATATCTGTTACTGAGAAGCTGTAGTGAATTTTTCTTTTCTGTTATTAAACTTTTCAATTTTATAACTTTTATTATAAAGTTGAATTTTATAATTTCCATCTCTTTATTGATGTTTTCTGTTTGGTTAGACATTGTTCTCATACTTCTTTAGGCACACTCTCCTTTTGGTCTTTGGGCATATTTAGACTAAATGATTTAAAGTCTTTTCTAGTAAGTCCAATATCTGGGCTTCCTTTAGGACAAATTCTATTGATTGCTTATTTTTGTGTATGTGTGTTGGCAGTACTTTGTTACTTTGCATGACTCATAATTTTTTACAGTATTAAAACCTGGACGTTTTAGTAAGTATTATGTGACAAGTTTGGAAATCAGATTTTCCTACATGTCCATGGTTTGTTTTTATTGCTGCTTATTGGTTATTGTTATCTGTTTTGTTACTTACATTTCTTTTTTTTTTTTCTTTTTTTTTTTTTTTTGTTTTGAGACGGAGTCACACTCTGTCATCCACGCTGGAGTGCAATGGCGCCATCTTGGCTCACTGCAAGCTCCACCTCCTGGGTTCACGCCATTCTCCTGCCTCAGCCTCCCGAGTAGCTGGGACTACAGGCATCCGCCACCAAGCCCTGCTAATTTTTTTGTATTTTTAGTAGAGACGGGATTTCACCAGGTTAGCTAGGATGGTCTCGATCTCCTGACCTTGTGGTCTACCCACCTCGGCCTCCCAAAGTGCTGGGATTACAGGCATACGCCACAGCACTGGCTCTTACTTACATTTCTAAAGCAATTCAATAAAGTTTGTATTCTTTGTCATGTGTGGGCATTGATGCCACTACTCAGCTTAGTGGTTAGCTAGTAATGAGACAGGTTTCCTTAGAGGTCTGGAATCAATAAATCTTTCAGTTTGCTGAAGGGCTCTCTGTGTATGTTGGGCCATGTCCTCAAAACTTAGGCAGCTTGTAACTCCATCTTAGCCTTTACTTACTGCCTACACAGATCCTCAAGGTAAGCCAGAGATGAGAGCTGAGGGCCTTTCCAGGTCTTTCCTGAGCTTGTGCACTATCCTGGGAGTACACAAGGTCTTTTAGATCCCTGAGATTTTGTCAGAGCCTTCTGATGTCTTTCTAGACATCTTATTTTCAAACTTCTATTTTATTTTCAAGGTTTTTGGTTAGTCTTTTGTTTGCCTCAGCTGTTGTTCATCTCCTCAGGCAGCCACAAAGTTAAAACACTTGCCTGTAACTGGCTTCAAAAATAACATCACCTGACAGAAATTCTTTGAAGTGAGCGAGCTCCAAGGCAGCCTCTTAATGAGTTTTTCAAGAGAACCACCAGACAAATAAAAAATGGTAATATTGACTGGGCATGGTGGCTCATGCCTGTGGTCCCAGCGCTTTGGGAGGCCGAGGTGGGTGGATCATGAGGTCAGGGGATCAAGACCATCTGACTGACATGGTGAAACCCCGTCTCTACTAAAGGTACAAAAAATTGGCTGGGCATGCTGGCGGGTGCCTGTAGTCCCAGTTGCTCGGGTGGCTGAGGCAGGAGAATGGCGTGAACCTGGGAGGCGGAGCTTGCAGTGAGCCGAGATCGTGCCACTGCACTCCAGCCTGGGGATGGAGCAAAACATCTCAAAAAAACAAAACAAAACAAAACAAAAAAAACCCCAAGATAATATTTTAGAAATTATACTTTGAAAGAGCTTCATCTCTATTCTGGTTCCACTGATGACTGCTAGGCAGCACCAGAAATGCAGATGAGCATTTTTTCAAGGCTTTTTCTGAGCTAGAGAGTTGGGGGGTGGGACCAGGGAAAGTTAAAATGTCACAAAGTTGACTTTTCTTACAGCCATCCAGTCATTTTTCTTGAGTAAACTCTCCCCAGGTCACTGGAAGCTTTTAATTCATTTTTAAAAAATTTCTACATCCACTTTAATCACACAAAAGCTTTTGATTCATTTCTGGAGATCTGAAAAAGGTAATTCTGACCATTTAAATAAATTTTTCAATGCTTTTATGGAAGGGTGAATTTTTCAGGGTCCTTGCTCTGCCATTTTTGCTGATGTTACCACCATCAAGATTTTCTTGAGCAGGTGTCTGCAAACCTTTCCTAGAAAGGTACCAATTGTAAATACTTTAGAGATCGTGCTTCAGATGGTGTTTGTCGCAGCTACTCAACACTGCCATTGTAGTACAAAAATAGCCATTATAAGTATATAAATAAATGGCTGTGTTTCAATAAAACATTATGTATAGAAAAGTCATAGACTGGATTTGGCCCAGGGATCGTATTTTGCCAACCCCTCTTTTTGAAGATAAAAAACAACCTTAGAATCCCAGACCACACTGCTCTTTAGTCATCTTCTTTCTATTCTCACGCAGGTTGTTTTTCTTCCAACTGAGATACACTAAGATGTTTAAACATTTAAGACGTATTTAATTCTGCATTTTTACTCTAATTCAGAAGATTTGTTTTTGTTGCTTTCAATTTATATTTACATTTTCCTCCTGAATTCACATTATTACTGCAACCAGAGAACCAAATCAGAATAAATTGATTCATTATCATCCAGAATATGGGATATGTATTAGATTCCAAAGGAAGTAAAACAGGTTTAAAATATAAAAAGTTTCAATTAACTTTATTTTTGTAGAGTGTAGAACACTGTCTTACTTCTATAAACTATCCAGTAGTTAAAAAAAGGTGCTGATCAGGAAATGGAGAGTGAATTGGAGCATTAATGGGAATATATAGAAAGAAATCTTACACTAAATAAAACATCCAATAGAAGTTTTGATTGGAGACCATAGAGGCCATGTATCTTTTGAGTAAAAGAGAAAACTATTGGGGTTAAAAAGAATACAAAGAATACAGTTAATTTGCATATCACTGATATATAGCAGATTATCAAAAAAGGTAACGCATAGTGAAAAATAAATTCTAATAGAATCCCAGTGAACTGTAAGGTAGGAGGTATCTTATCTCTAGGTAGGTAGCTGCTTACCAGGTATATTTTGATGACTACTAAGAAGAGCCTGTAGATTTCCTTCTACTTCAGCTCTTCCTGTGATTTGATAAATACTTATTTCACAGGTTTTTTCCTGATAAGTAAAATAAAGCAATATATGTGTAATTTTTTGCTGTCTACAATCATCTTCTTCCTGATTCCTAGTATGATTTAGACTTCCAAGAAGTTAGAATGTACAAGACATTGGGTCCCAGTAGAAAGAAAATGACAAATGTAAGTAATGGTGGAAAAAAGGGAAGTAAAATGACATTAGAGGAAGATTATCCCATTTTGCAGTTTTGCCTGTGGTCCTTCTAGTAGTTGAAACTGTTGGTCTCTAAGGTTTGCATTTGCTATCCTTGTCACTATCTCCTCCTCCTCCTCCTCCTCCTCCTCCTCCTCCTCTTCCTCCTCCTCTTCTTCTGAAAGCAAGCAAGCAAGCCAGAAAGCAACAAGGCTATATAGTGTTGGAGCAGCCCTTCCACTGAAAACAACTATAAAAGAAAGATGAACTGTGAGTTTTTGATGGGATAGCAGAGCTACGAAAGCAGTAAAGATGTGATGAAACAAATTCCCAGAAAGAAGGTAATCCTAGGATTTGAGCTCAATATTTGGCACAACTTATATCCTCAAGGCATTTGCTGATAGAGAAAGCAGGAGCTGGAGATTTCAGCTGAAAACCAGAGCAGAAAGCAGTGGACAGCGTCTGAGCAGAACATTTGCCAGTTTCATGGAACTGGAGAGATGAATATTGAAGATCACAGCTAGACAAAGACTGCAAATAATGTAAAGTCTTTAATAGTCTTTAACAAATAACGTAAAGACTTTACAAATAATGTAAAATGTTCAAGAAATTAAATGATCAAATAGAACATTTACACAGGAACTGGAATTTTTATTCCAGTAATTGGATTTTGTATTCAATCCAATAAAAATAATTGAATACCAAGTCTAGAACTGAAATATGCAGTAACTGAATATTAAAAATTCAATGGATAAATTTAACAACAGATTAGATGTAGCTGAAATGAGAAAATTAGCAATTTGGAGGATAAATCTAAGAAATATACCAATAGAGAAAGGAAGAGGCAAAGTAATGGAAGATAAAAGACCAAAAAGAGAATGAAAAGTCCATCATATGTGTTATTATAATCCTTGAAAAAGAGGAGAGAAACCGTAAAAAATAAAGGAATCTTGTATCTGAAAATCTATATGCTGCTACTATCAAGTTATTTGTTTGTAAGCATATTACTCTTAAGCTTTTAAAGCACTTTATACAAGTTTCATAACACCTTCCAATATTTAAATTTTTAGTATTTTAATGTTAAGTAGATTTTTGTCTTTAACCTGTTCTAATTACTTACAGTAGATTAAAAATAATTGCATAGTGAAAATGTATTGTTTTACATTGAAAAGTCATGGATAATTAAAAAGAATTACAAATTAAACACTAAAATTATTAAAATGCAAAAGTTTCTTCCTTTATAATTTTTTTTTACTGAGACAGGGTCTTATTCTGTTGTCCATGCTGGAGGAGTGCAGTGGATAATTAAAAAGAATTACAAATTAAACACTAAAATTATTAAAATGCAAAAGTTTCTTCCTTTTTTATTATTTTTGCTGAGACACGGTCTTATTCTGTTGTCCATGCTGGAGGAGTGCGCTGGTCCCATCATGGCTGACTACAGCCTTGACCTCCTGGGTTCAATTGATCCTCCCATCTCAGCCTCGTGAGTAGCTGGAACCACAGGCACAAACCACCATGCCCAGCTAACGTTTGTATTTTTTCATACAGATGGGGTTTTGCTATGTTGTCCAGGTAGGTCTCAAATTCCTGAGCTCAAACAATTGTCCCGCCTTAGCCTTCCTAAGTGCTGGGATTACAGGTGTGTGCCACCACACCCGGACATTTAAAAAAAGTTAAATTAAATTAATTTTTTTGTAGAGATGGGGTTCTCACTTTGTTGCCCTGGCTTCAAGTGGTCCTACTGCTTCGGCCTCCCAAAGTGTTGGAATTACAGGCATGAGCCACCACTCCAGGCCCATGCAAAAGTTTCTAAATAAAATTTGGCTACATTTTATGCCTGAGTACACAGAGTTTTGCTGCTGCTGTTGTCATCAGTGGTGGGGGGTTAACAATTCACAAAAACTACTACTTATAAAATTATCAACTATAGAATTATTGGACAAAATAATATATTTCACTCTATAAATAAACAATTCATTAGAACTTGAAGGAATTTAGAATATGGAAGAGATGCTTCTGCTGAAATAAGGAGAATGTGAAATACCTCCTCACGGAATGCTGTCGTTTTCACTTATCATTTCCAAATATTAGGAAAGAAGACTCTGAGTAGATTATAGTCTGATACATAATGGCATAATGATAGCTGTTAAATAAAGAAACCACATGTAATTATCACATTTTGCATGAGTCAGTTGCTTTTCAGTCTCACTAGAGCTGAAATAAAAGTATTTTAAGTCTCTTTAATTTTCCCATTTTGACCCTGGGATGTACTCATTTGCCCGGCAAGAAAATTTCCCCTAAATGGCTCTAAATGGAGAGAAGAGGGACAAAGGGAAAGCAAATACAAAGATATACAACAAATAGCTTGGATTATACGTGAAATAATTAACAAACCAATGTTCCCCAGAGCTGGCAATCCACTCACAGAACAAGAATTCATGTTAAATGTGCATTTAACAAATAACACAGCCAATTATGTATAAGTCTGTGCTAGATCCGTTTATACTCACAGAATACAGGCATTCAATGAAATGTGAAAGATATTAGTTCTAATTTCTCTCCAAAGCCTAAATCCTATGGAATATTCCAGGCCCATGTGTAATGGGAATCTACTTGAAAGCATTCAGTGATCAGAAACACAGTAGCTCACTTTCAGATGGAGTTTTTTTTACAAAGTTAGAGATAATGTGATAATACTTGCCTCCCTGAAATTTTCAAATTTTTGTCTTTGTTTTCTTTCATGAAGCTATGCAAAAATTGCATAGTTCCTATATAAAATAGCACGCTTTCTGAGATCTGTAAACAGATATCATGAATCTTAAGTCTTGTTTTCTCCAGGCTAAATATATTTGCTTTAAAAAATTAATATTTGTATAATCCAGTTTTTGGGCGGTTCAATATCTGATTTACTTTATCCTAGATTCATCCAAGTTTGTCAACATCATTTGTAAAACAAAGTGCTGACATTTAAATACAATACTCTGTCCAGTTTTATTTCTCTTTCTCCAACTAGATGATAAGATCCTAAAGGAATTGGAGGAGAGGAGACTCCTTATAATGAATAGAATTAATGAGAATCTGGAAGATCTTGGTAGTAAGTTAATGAAGGTGTATGTATTTTTGTCTCAATATGAAGAAATAAAAATATCAGAAATTTAAACAAAGAAACTGCTCACTTAGTTTATCAAAATAAGAATACAGTATAATGTGGCATAATTTTGAATAATCTATGGAGAGGAAGAGTAGAAGCTCCATTTGATTAGATTCTAAAAACATTCCCCATCAAAGGAGTGTGTTGAACTTCTGAGAAGGAAATCTAATTATAGCATACTGTGGCTCTTGAGCAAATTATACTTACATAGTTAGTTTTAACATTAAGTATGTTTCTTGTGGTTTCGATGAGGTTGAAGTGATATTTTTCAATGAAAACTAATTTTTTTTACCTGTGTATAAGCAAACAAGATTTAATTATGGCTGCTTAATGCAAATACCATTGACTGTGGTGATAGACAAGCAAAATTCTATTTGAGAGAAGCTGGGAGGTTGAGGGGGGAGTTGCTGAATTAAAGAAAACAATAGGGTTGTTAATATCTTAATTTTGCCTCATGGGGAACAAAGATATATTATCTGAAGTTAACAGAATAACTGTGAGGTATATCTTTTATTTATCAAACTGGTAAGGCAATAGTTACATGACTTTCTCAATCTATAAATACTATTATAATATATAATATAAATATAATATACACATTAAATAATATATATAATATTTTTATTATAAATATAACAATATTTATAACATCGGGGCATGTTTCTGATGAAGAGAACTGGGAGCAGACAGGTCTATTATCACAGGACTGTGTATTATTTCTATATTTTTTGGTATACTTGTAGTACTTTGATAAAATTATAAAACATTAAATGAAAAATACATGAATGATTTCAAAACCTAATCAGTTCTGGTTCCCAAATGGCAACGTAGAAGCAGGCTGGCTTCACTCCCCTACCCAGAAAACAAAAAGCAAATATACAGTGCTGAGATGATCACTAGCAATATCCCAGAATTCATCTGTGGGAATGAGGCAGTTCCCAGGGCCATGGAGAAGTGGAAAAATTCTGAGCATACAGTAAGAGAATTGGACTTCCATATCCATAACACCCTTCCCTCTCATCTGTCCACCACCAAGGCATGCAGGAAATTTCCCCTTGATTCAGGGTTTCTACACTGGAAAAAGCGAGGTCAAGGCGGACCACCACCTTCCACACCATCTTGGTTTGCTGGCAGGGTACCATAGTGACATAGTGAGACCGAGTTTCTTAGACACAGTGAGACCCAATTTCATAGGGCCATAGAGACCCAGTACCATAGTGACAGTGAGTCTCAGTTTCTAAGACAAACAACCCCCACAAAAAACCCCAAAATATAGAAAACCAACAAAATGAGAAGTTGGTTGTTTTTTAAAAGATAAATAAAATTGACAAACCTTTAGCTAGACTAAGAAAAAAAGAGAGAAGACCCAAATAAATAAAACTAGGAACAACAAAAGGAGACGGAACAACAAAAGGAGACAGAACAACTGAGACTACAGAAATATAAAGAGTCATTAGAGATGATTCTGAATGATATGTGAACTGGAAAAATCTAAAAGAAATGGATAAATTCCTGACCCACCAAGACCGAGCCATAAAGAAACAGAAAACCTTAACAAACCAATAATAAGTAATGAGATTGAAACCATAATAAAAAGTCTCCTATCAAAGAAAAGGCCAGTACCCGTTGGCTTCACTGCTGAATTCTACCACACATTTAAAGAATAACTAATACCACTTATACTCAAACTCTTCAAAAAAATCGAAGTGGAGAGAACACTTCCAAACTCATTCTATGAGGTGAACATTAACCTGATACCAAAACCAGACAAGGACATGACAGAAAAAGAAAACTACAGGCCCATGTTACTGATGAATGTAGATGTAAACATTCTTAACAAAATACTAGCAAACCAAATTCAACCATACATTAAAAAGATCATTCATCATGACCAAGTGGGATTCATCCTATGGATGTAAGTATGGCTCAACATATGCAAATCAATAAACATGATACTTCACATTAATGGACCCAAGAACAAAACCCATATGATCACTTCAATAGATGTCAAAAGAGCATTTGATAAAATTCTACATCCTGCCAGGCACAGTGGCTCACACCTGTAATACCAGCATTTTGGGAGGCCGAGGAGGGCAGATTGCTTGAGCCCAGGAGTTCAAGAGTAGCCTGGACAGCACAGTGAAACCTTGTCTCTACAAAGAAGGCAAAAATTAGCCAAGTGTGGTGGCAAGGGCCTGCAGTCCCAGCTACTTGGGAGGCTAAGGTGGGACGATTGCTTGAGCTCAGGAAGTCGAAGCTGCAGTGAGCTGTGATTGCACTATTGCACTCCAGCCTGGGTGATAGAGCCAGACCCTGTCTAAAAAAAAAAAAAAATATTTTTTTTTTTAAAAAGGAGAAGAAAAGGAAAAAGAAAAAAATCTGTATGTTTTTCATGAAAAAAGTCCTCAAAAAAACTGGGTATAGAAGGAACATACCTCAAAATAATCAAGGGCATATGTGACAGACCCACAACTAACGTACTGAATGGGGAAAAATGGAAAGCCTTTCCTCTAAGATCTGGAACAAGACAGGGATGCTTACTTTCACTACTTTAATTCACCATAATACTGGAAGTCCTGGCTAGAGCAGTCAGGCAAGAGAAAAAAATCAAGGGCATGCGAATAAGAAAAGAAGAAGTCAAATTAGCCTTATTCACAGATGACATGATCTTATATTTAGAAAAAACCAAAAGACTCCATCGAAAAAGTGTTAGAACTGATAAATGAATTCAGCATAGTTGCAGGATACAAAATCAACATACAAAACCAGGAGCATTTATATAAGACAACAGTGAGCAATCTGAAAAAGAAAATAAGAAAACAATTCCATTTACAATAGCTACAAAGAATATAAAATACCTAGGAATCAATTTAATCAAGTGAAAGATCTATACAAGAAAAACTATAAAAGAATGATAAAAAATTGAAGAGGACACAAAAAAGGAAAGATAGTTCATGCTCATGGATTGGAAGAATTAATATTGTTAACATGGCAATACTACCCAAAGCCATTTACAGATTCGACGCAATCTCTATGAAAATATCAAAGACATTCTTCACAGAAATAGAAAAAAACTCCTAAAATGTACATAGAACTACAAAAGACCCCGAATAACCAAAGCAATCCTGATCAAAAAGACCAAAGCTAGAGGCACCATATTATCTGACTTCAAAATATACTAGAAAGCTATCATAACAAAAACAGCTTGGTACTGGAATGAAAACAGACACATAGAATAATGGAACAGAATAGAGAATTCAGATATAAACCCATGCATTTATAGCCAACTCATTTTCTTTTTCTTTTTTCCTTTTTTTTTTTTTTTTTTAAATGAGACAGAGTCTCATTCTGTTGCCGAGGCTGGAGCGCAGTGGGGTGATCTCGGCTCGCTACAACCTCCGCCTCGTGGGTTCAAGTGATTATTGTGCCTCAGTCTCCTGAGTAGCTGGGACTACAGGCTTGTAGCACCATGCCCGGCTAATTTTTGTATTATTAGTAGACATGGTGTTTTGTCGTGTTGGCCAGGCTGGTTTTGGACTCCTAGCCTCATGTGATCCATCTGCCTTGGCCTCCCAAAGTGCTGGGATTACAGGTGTGAGACACCGCAACTGGCCTATAATCAACTCATTTCCTTTTTTTTTTTTTTTTTTTTTTTTGAGACGGAGTCTCGCTCTGCCGCCCAGGCTGGAGTGCAGTGGCCGGATCTCGGCTCACTGCAAGCTCCGCCTCCCGGGTTCACGCCATTCTCCTGCCTCAGCCTCCCGAGTAGCTGGGACTACAGGCGCCCGCCACCTCGCCCGGCTAGTTTTTTGTATTTTTTAGTAGAGACGGGGTTTCACCGTGTTAGCCAGGATGGTCTCGATCTCCTGACCTCGTGATCCGCCCGTCTCGGCCTCCCAAAGTGCTGGGATTACAGGCTTGAGCCACCGCGCCCGGCCAATCAACTCATTTTCAACAAAGAAGATATAGTGGGGAAAGGACAGTCTCCTCCACAAATGGTATTGGGAACACTGGATAGCCATATGCAGAAGAACGAAGGTAGACCCCCATCTCTCACTCTATACAAAAATAAAACCAAAATGGATTGAAGACCTAAATATAAGACCCAAAACTATACAACTACCAGAAGAAAACTTTGGGGAAATGCTCCAGGATATTGATCTGGGCAAATATTTTTTTGTGTAAGACCTCAAAAGCACAGGCAACAAAAGTAAAAATAGACAAATGGGACTACATCAAACTAAAAAGCAGCAAAAGAAACAATCAACAAAGTGAAGAGCGAACCCACAGAATGGGGGAAAATATTTGCAAACTATACGTCTGACTAGGATTAAGAACCAGAATACATAAGGAATTAAAAAGAAACTCAATAGCAAGAATACAAAATCCAATTAAAAAACAAGAAAAAGATTTGAACGACATTTCTGAAAAGAAGACATAAAAATGACCAATGAGTATATTAAAAATAACCATCATTGATCATTAGAGAAATGCAAATCAAAACCACAGTGAGATACCATCTTAAGGTAAGAGGCAGGACTTGATTCCAGAGGCGGGACTTGGGCACTGGACTAGATTGAGGACTAGCTAAAACAGGGCTGTGGTGGAAGCACTTTTCTAATCAGATTCACCCACTAATGTGCCATATAAATTTACCATTGCCATGGCAACACCCGGGAGTTACTGCCCCTTTCTATAGCAATGACCGGATGACCCCAAAGTTAGTGCTGCTTCCCTAGAAATGTCTGTGTAAACTACCCCTTAATCCGCATGCAATTAAAATGGGTATAAATATGACTGCAAAACTGCCCTAAGCTGCTACTCTCTGCTTAGAAGGTAGCCCTGCCCTGAGGAGCAGTCACGAAGCTGTAACACTGCCTTTTCAGTAAAGCTTTCTTGCACCTCCTGCTTGCCCTTGAATTATTTCCTAGGCAAAGTCAAGAACACTCTGGGCTAAGCCTCACTGTGGGGCTCACCTGCCCTGCTGAATCAGTCTTACCTCAGTTACAATGTCTTTTATCAAAAGACTAGAAATAACTGATGCTGGTGAGGATGTGGAGAAAGGGGAACTCTCAAAAGCTGTTGGTGGGAATGTAAATTAGCACAGCCACTATGGAAGACAGTATGGAGCTTTCTCAGAAAGCGAAAAATAGAACTACCATATGGTCCAGCAATTCCACTACTGGAGACATATATATATATATATATATGAAAATCAATGAAATATATATATATGAAAATCAATATTATTGAAGAGAAATCTGCACTCCCATGTTTATTGCAGTACTATTCACAACAGCCAAAATATGGAATTAATCTAAATGTCCATCAATGGATAAATGTGGTACATACATATAACAGAATATTATTCAGCTACAACAAAGAATAAAATCCTGTCACTTGCAGCAACATGAATGGAACTGGAGGTCATTATGTTAAATGAAATAAGCCAAGCATAGAAAGACAAATGTCTGATATTCTTGCCTGTGGGAGCTAAAAAAGTGAATCTCATGGAGATAAGGTGCTTATCAGAGGCCAGAAAGTGCTTATCAGAGGCCAGGAAGAGTAAAAGGGGGAAGAGAAGTTGATTAATGAGTACAAATATACAGTTAGATAGAAGAAATAAGACCTGGTGTTTAGACAGATCAGTAGAATGACTGTAGTTAACAATAATCAATTATACATTTCAAAATAGCTAGAAGAGAATAATTTTAATGTTCTCAGCATAAAGAAAGACAAAGATTTAAGGTGATGGATATTCCAATTACCCAGATTTGATCTTTACACATTATATGAATGTATCAAATTATCACATATGTCCCCAAAATATGTATAATCTATTGTGTGTCAATAAAAAAATTGAAAGAAACCCTAATCAGGTTATTGGATGAATCTAGGGTAGAGATCAAGTAAGTGTTCTAATTTCTTCATTTCCATTCATGAGCTTACCTTCCACTTTTGAAAACTTACTTTACTCATAGCCAAGAATACATGATCTGATTCTCCCTGCATGGGCTTGAATATATTTGAAAAAAGATATCTGGCCATTCATGCAGATGTAATACAGATAAATTACAGAAAACGGAGATGGAATAAACACTATAAATGTTGTTTGGAGAAAAATGTAAAAAACAAAACCAAATCATGAGGCATAGATATTGATGGCTGGCAAACAAATACAGAAAACAGAGCAACCTGAAATATATTGATCATAGATGCCGTGGCTCATTGCGTCTGTTGGAGAAACAGGCAGAATTGAAATTCCAAAGAGCCTAGTGGAAAGTGACTCAGCTGCTCACTGTAGAAAAGAATGCGGATCATACAGCACATTGCACAGCAACACTTGGACAGTGACTTCATCAGCCATGCAATATTCTAATTTGCAAAACGATGAGATGAGACAGAGGCAGCAACGGCAGCACAGAGAGATGATCTGTTCCACCTCTTCTTTTGGTGACCACATTCTGTATTTAATAAAGAGAATATAAAGCCATAAACCAGCTTCCTTTTCTCTGCAGCTACACCTAAGAGAAAACATGCATATTCAAAGTGTACCATAGGCTCTTTTTCTCCCTAGCAGTCTGTATTTAGTCACATTTCAGAACTTCATGAGATGATGAATCTCCAGCGTCTGAGAGGGGTGTTGTTTGTTATTAGAATCACGAAATCATTTTGAGGAGCTAAGAGACAAGGTACTAAGTAGCATTAAAACCTCAAGAACCCAGGATCTCAGTGATTCAAACCTTAAAACCTGAAACGCAGAGACTACGGGTAAGACATTGCCTTACCCATATGCCTGATCACCACGTTCCCCAGATTAAAATACAGTGAGAGTGAAGAGAGTCACATCAGCAAAATGGTGAGTAGACAGCTCCAAGCACACATTTCTCTAAGAAACCTGGAAAAACAAGCAGAAACTGTCAGCATAAACTTTGTCAGAACTCTAAAACAATCAAAGATTTATAACAACTAACTAAATGCTGAATCATGAGTAAGATGACTTAAAAATGTTCCTTGCATTCAAGGAAATCCCTGTTAGTTGAACACAAGCTAAAGGAACAGAAACTTCAACAACCACACGTGATACAAAATATAGTCTGCAAAAATAGTTTAGAAAACTCACTAATTATATGACTGTGGTCTTCAATAAACAAGAACATTAAACCCTGGGTAAGGGAGATAATCTGATTTTCAGAGTTACCACATTACAATATTCAGATGCTCAGTTTTACTTTTGAAGTTAAACATTTAGATTTGATTTTAGGCTATATAGAACAGTTTTAGGTTTACAGAAAAATTGAGCATGAAGTTCAGGGAATTTTTATATATCCTTTCTCTCTCCCCATAAAGTTTTCCTGATAACTAACATCTTGCTTTAGTGTGGCACATTTATTACAATTGATGAATAAATATTGATATATTATTATTAACTGAAGTCCATATTTACATTATGGTTCAGTCTGTGTTGTATAGTTCTGTGGCTTTTGACAAATGTATAATGGCATGCATCCACTATTACAATATCATAAAAAATAGTTTAAAAATTATTTTGAATTGACAAATTAATAATTGTATATATTATATGTTTATGGAGTACAATGTGATATTTTGATTTATGTTTACATTGTTGAATGATTAAATCAAATAAATTAATAAATCCATCACCTCATTTGCCAATTTTGTGACCAAAACATTTAAAAGATACTCTTTCATATCTTTAAAAGATATATGTTTATCTCATATATCTTTTATATATAACATATAGCTCATATGTGTGTATATATATGATCATATTTGTATGATTTTACGTATCTCATAAGAAAGTAAAGGAATAGGCCGGGCGCGGTGGCTCAAGCCTGTAATCCCAGCACTTTGGGAGGCCGAGACGGGTGGATCACGAGGTCGGGAGATCGAGACCATCCTGGCTAACCCGATGAAACCCCGTCTCTACTAAAAAATACAAAAAACTAGCTGGGCGAGGTGGCGGGCGCCTGTAGTCCCAGCTACTCGGGAGGCTGAGGCAGGAGAATGGCGTCAATCCGGGAGGTGGAGCTTGCAGTGAGCTGAGATCCGGCCACTGCACTCCAGCCTGGGCGACAGAGCGAGACTCCGTCTCAAAGAAAAAAAAAAAAAGAAGAAAGTAAAGGAATAAATAATGGCTACTCCATAGGCAGAGCAGCCAGAAATATTTGATAAACAGCACTCCAGCCTGGGTGACAGAATGAGACCTCATTTCAACAAAAACAAAAATCCTGACCCCCGAGCGTGGAGTGGGGCCTTCCTGCCACCTCCCCACCAGCTGCAGCGCTTTACCGCCCTGGCCCTGGACTTGTGGCCCCAGGACAACTTGCCATGCAGAAGGCACATTGCAGGCCCCCCGGTGACCCCCCTGTCCTGCCCCCTGCACAGACTGAAATCCCGCTCTTCTGTATTAAATGGGTGAGTGAACACAAAGATATGTTTCTCAGAAAGACTTTACTTCACCGTTTAAAAAAGATGTGTTATTTTATTGGCTACAGAAGTCCACGTTGACTATGTTTTCCTGCAGTACTTTAACAACGTTGCTTCGCTGTTCTCTAGCTGACATTATTTTCAACAAGAGATTTGCTATCATCTTTACCTTTTTCCCTCTCTAGTAACATGTGTTTTTTCCCCCTGTCTGGCTGCTTTTAATGTGTTCTCTTTGTCACTGTTCTGGGAGATAGAATGATCGTATGTCTTAGTGTAGTTTTCTTCATGTTTCTTGTGCTTGGGCTTTGTTGAACATTTTGGATCTGTGGGTCATAGTTTTCATAATATTTGGAAAAATCTCAGCTATATTTTCCTTAATATTTTTCTTAATCCCCCACCTCCAACCCTCTTTAAAGATTCCAGTTACATGCTATGTGAAATTGGCCCATATCTCACTGATGCGGTTCATTAAAAATATTCTCTTTTCTTTCTGTTTTCTTTCATATAGTTTCACTTGTTATCTTTAAACTCACTAACCCTTTCTTCTTCAATGTTTAATCTGCGGTTAATTTTATCCTGTGTATTTTTTATCTCACACTTTGTAGTTTTTATTTCTAGAAGCTCAATTTGGGTCTTTTTATATCATCTATTTTTTTTTTTTTGCTTAAACTTTTGTATGCATGGAATAGTTACAATAACTTTTATTTTTCTCCTCTGCCAATTATAACATCTGTGTCTGTTGTAAATTTTGATTGTTTGATGATTATTCTATGAGTTGTGTTTTTCTGCTTCTTTACATTTTGGTGACTTTTGATTGGATGCCAAACATTGTGAGTTCTAATGTCTTTGTTGGATATTAGATATTTTGGTATTCTTATAAATATTTATGGACTCTGTTCTGGGATGCAGCTGAGTAACTTGAAAACAGTTTAAATAGTTTCAGTTCTCGCTTTTAAGATTTTTTAAAAGGCAGAATCAAAGAAGTGCTCAGTGTAGGGTTAATTATTTCTTTCTACTGATGCATGAAGTTTCCGTGTATTCCACTCAATGTCTCAGGAATCTGGAGGTTTCCATTTTGGCTGGAAGGGGCAGGTACTCTTTTTTTTTTTTTTTTTTTTTTTGAGACGGAGTCTCGCTCTGTCACCCAGGCTGGAGTGCAGTGGCCAGATCTCAGCTCACTGCAAGCTCCGCCTCCCGGGTTCACGCCATTCTCCTGCCTCAGCCTCCCGAGTAGCTGGGACTACCTGCCACCTCGCCCGGCTAAGTATTTTTTGTATTTTTTTAGTAGAGACGGGGTTTCACTGTGTTAGCCAGGATGGTCTCGATCTCCTGACCTCGTGATCCGCCCGTCTCGGCCTCCCAAAGTGCTGGGATTACAGGCTTGAGCCACCGCGCCCGGCCAGGGGGGCAGGTACTCTTTTCCATCCTGCGTGAGCTCCAAGCACTGCATCCCATCCTCTCAGGTGGTTCTTTTCCTGGCTTGAGTGGTTTACTCACACATATACTAATTATATTCATCTGAGTATTAGAGGGAGCCCTTCTGTAGCTCTCCAAATTTGTTCTCTGTGCAATTCTCTGCTTTCTGGTACTCTTTCCCTTCTATTCCAGTCACCTGGGTCTTCCTGGTCTCTCAGCTCTGTCTTCTTCACTGTGGGAGTCCACCAGGCTCCCCCTGGGTTCCTTCTCCTTGCACTGTGGCCTGGAATCTCTTTCAAGGCAGTAATCTGGGGACACTTGTAGTTCTTAACTTCTTTGTTTCCTGTTTCACATGATCATTTATCGCCTGATGTCCAGCATCTGGCAAGCCACTGTGTCATATCTTTTGTTTGGTTTTTTGTTTATTTCTGGTGGAAAGGAAGTCTGGTTTCCGTTATACCATCATGGCCAGAGCCTAATGTAAGGGCCAAGGGAAAGCCTCCTCTTTACCCTCTGAAGAGTCACTGAAAAATCAGAACAAAGGGCAAAATAATAGTAGAAATGGCATACAAATTTATTAGTGTACATGTGGGGAAAATTACAGAGTGATTATCGCAACCCTCTAATGGGCTACAGAGACTTATATATCACCTTGAGGTTATAAAAAGAATGGGGCCTCAGAGCATGGCCCAAAACTGGTTATGGTGGTGACATGGTTTGGATTTGTGTCCCTGCCCAAATCTCATGTGGAATTGTAATCCCCGATGTTGGAGGAGGGGTCTGGTAGGAGGTGATTGGATCGTGAGGGTGAATTTCCCCCTTGCTGTTCTCGTGGTAGTGAGTGAGTTCTCATGAGATCTGGTTGTTTAAAAGTTTGTAGCACCTCCTGCTTCACTCTCTTCCTCCTGCTCTCACCATGTAAGACGTGCCTGCTCCACCTTCGCCTTCTGCCATGATTGTAAGTTTCCTGGGGCCTCCCCAGCCCTGCTTCCTGTACAGCCTGTAGAACCATGAAGCCAATTAAACCTCTTTTCTTATTAAATTACCCAGTCTCAGGTAGTTCTTTATAGCAATCGAGAACAGACTAATAGAGGTGGTAAAATAGGTTATAATAACAAGACAGATTATGGGAGGGAAAGAAGAGGAGGCCTGGCTAGCCAAGGTGATCTCGTTATGTAGATGAAACCTCACAGGTATCAGCCCTCAGAAAGAATAGATCGTATGTTTCTTTCAGACCTCTAAAGGTGCCAGACTCTCAGTTTATCTCTCCTCGAGCCAGGCAAGGGAGAGCCTCAGAGAAAGCATGGCTGCATTAAGGCAGATTCTCTGGCTTTTTTTCTAAATTAAATTTTTATAAATAGAGATGGGGGTCTTACTATGTTGCTCAGGCTGATCTCAAACTCCTGGGCTCAAGTGATCCTCCTGCCTCAGCCTCCCAAAGTGTTGAGATTACCAGTGTGAGCCACCACACCTGCCTCAAGGCAGATTCTCTACAGATGCAAATCTCCCTACAAAAGACAGCTTTTTAGCCATGATTATATTATATTTCAAACCCCTATGAATAGTCATATATTTTGGGGTGAAATATTTTGGTTTCTTTCATTAAGGAGCCTATTACGCATCTTTGAAATGGTGGTCAGGATTATTTTGAGTTACTGTGTTTTGCAATATACCACTAGGTGGCAATGTTATACAGCTGAGATTCTTTTCAGTAAAGGAATCCTGCAAAGCATTTCTAGGTTCTTCTAAGAGATCCACGGAATTATATATTTGGTCTTGGTTTGGGTATACCAGTCTGTTTTATTGAGTTCCATTTTATTCCTATATCTGTTATTGTGGTATTTGTACTTCAGTGTAAAATTGGTAAAGATATTTTGCCTAAAATAATACATGCTATAGATGGAAATGATTTATGGTATGTTCCTCACTAGGGTCAGTAGTAGATGTGATACACTTGTTAGGGAAACTTTTCACCTATAGGGGATTTAAATATATTTTTGAGGGCAGTCATCGACATTCGTTTGTGTCTGGTTTACAGGCGCCCGCCACCACGCCCGGCTAATTTTTTGTATTTTTAGTAGAGATGGGGTTGCACCGTGTTAGCCAGGATGGTCTCCATCTCCTGACCTCTTGATCCACCCACCTCGGCCTCCCAAAGTGCTGGGATTACAGGCATGAGCCACCACATCTGGCCAACAATTATTGTTTAAAAAGTTCGGCATTCAAAAGTAACATTGTTTAGAATTACCTCAAGGAGACAATTCTGTGACTGATTCTACTGCCTAATTGTTAGAGAGGGTAAGATGGCTGAACTAACATGGACCTTTCCGGTGGCTCTGTGAGGAGAGTTGGGAAATGATGTGCTCCTTGTGAATGGCTGAGGAAAAGCACCTGTGTGACGTCTAATCCTCCTGACCAGTGGTTCTCTAAGTGGGGTGGGGACCCGTGCAGGGCCTCACAATCCTTTCAGAGATTCTACAAAGTCAATTCTAGTTTAATAATAACAGCAAAATATTACCTGTCTTTTTGATTCTCACTCTACTATGAGTGTACAGTGGAGTTTTCCAGAAGTCATGTGGCCTGTGATATTGCAACTCAATGAATACAGGAGCAGAGAGAGAATCCAGCTGGTTTACATCAGTGTAGTAAAATAACTAAAAAAAAAAAAAAAAAAAAAAAAAAGGAGAAGAGAATTCAGTGGATTGAGTTGACGGCAGGTGGGAGCATGCTACAAACTAAACTAGTGAGTCCTTTTCTTCAACAACATTTATTGGGAGTCTTCAGGCAGCCTGTCCTTGGCCTCTAGAGGCCCCTGGTCTGGTGGAACAGCCAGACCAGCTGAAACGCTTACACTGAAGGTATGGAAATGCTACAGGGCTTGTACTGGGAATCTCAACCCTGGCTTAGAGGGTGAAGACACTGCCTGGAAATGTTGTCATTTCGCCGGAGTTATGACGATGGAGTACCAGTGAGTGGGATGAAGCGGAAGAGATGATGTAGGGCAGAGACCAAAGGACAATCTGATGGAGGGTGGTAGGAGAAACTACATTGTATTTTTGAGATGGATAAGAGGGAACAGGACAGGACAGGAAGGTGACAGCAGTCCTCAGGTGGAGCCCATCTAGCTGTTGTTAGCATTGGTCTCAAATACACAATATGTTGGTCTCAAATATGCAATATGAGAAAAATCCAAGACCAAAACCAAAACAACACGTAAGGAACAAAGGTACGCTGGAACATTTGACCTATGTCATCCGCCCCAGTGATGTCGATGTTGCTGAAAAGACTGGAGTTGGCATTCATCTCTCCGTTTCTTTGTCCACCCGTTAGTCTTCCAGGTAATCATGGCCACTTCACTCAAGAAATTGACTTTCCCAAATGTACCCAGAAGCGTGCCATGGTCTGCCTCAGTTCTGCAGTTACCTTTCTCCCAGGAAATTATAAATTACTCTTTATAAAAATCACATTGACAGGCCAAGTGCGGTGGCTCACGCCTGTAATCCCAGCACTTTGGGAGGCCAAGGCAGGTGAATCACTTGAGGCTGGGAGTTCGAGACCAGCCTCACCAATGTGGAGAAACCCCGTCTCTATTAAAAATACAAAAATTAGCCAAGCATGGTGGTGGACTCCTGTAATCCCAGCTACTTGGGAGGCTGAGGCCAGAGAATCACTTGAACCTGGGAGGCGGAGGTTGCTGTGAGCTGACATCATGCCACTGTACTCCAGCCTGGGCGACAAGAGCAAAACTCCATCTCAAAAAAAAAAAAAAAAAAAAAAAAAAAAAAAAAATCACGTTGACTACATAAAAGACATAACTCAAATTCAGTGAAGATTTGACACTTAATTACTATCATGTAAGGTTCTAAAATACATATCTATGGAGTCATGATTGTACATAGCTTATACCTGGACCCATCTGCAGCTAACCTCCCGCTCCCTGTAATTGCATGTTGACCTTGTGAATTTGTTGATTGGAAAATTACATCTCCTTCCTTACCTCTGAGTGTGATAGTGTTAGCAGCAGTTCAGTGGGATATTTCAGGATTCACAGTTCTCTAATTCTGTCTTCCAGACAAACCCCAAAGTGTTTTTTATGTCATAGTGAAATATCAGAATTGTAGCCAGTCTTTAGCTGACTACCTTTTGAAAGCTGAAATAGGACAGAGCTACTGTGTGTATAAAGGAACGCCCACCAAGTATAGTGGGGGACTTTTAAAAAGCAGACCCTGGTGTAATCCTGATGTGAGTTGGAAGTTTTTATTGGTACACTGATTCCTTAGGTGGCCTTCAAACATCTATTCCTGGTCTCTTTCATGTTTTCCTGGTGCTCTCAGCATAGGCACTCCACTGGTCTTAGAAGCTGCAGGACTGCCTGATGGGCTGGCCGCCTCTGTGCACTTCAGTGAGCCTTTGTAAATAAATAGTCCTGCCCCGTCACTTCCATTCTCGTGATTCAACTGTATGGTCTCCATAGCACTTACCAGTGTCTGAAATGATCTTACTCACTTCTGCTGTGTTTATTTTCTGTCTCCCTTCACCAAAATGTAAAGCTGCTTGAGGTGAGGGGTCTTGCCTTTCTTGTTCATCATTGTGTCGCCAATGCCTAGATAGGACCTGGCACAAATGGAGGGATCAATACAAAATCATTAACCATGTGCATATATGAACGTGCATCATAGTACCTGATGTCACACCCGTTGTCATCATCATCAATATCAAGAAGCATTTATTCAGCAGTACCACAGTGTTGCACAACCCCAGGGGGCTCTGTCTGCGTAGCACAGGACCAGGCCCTATGGAAAACAGATGGAAGCCAAGAAGGACCTGATCAAATATAAATTTGTCATCAAAGTTGCTCCTGAATAATGTGTCAGTGGATTCCCTTATATTTGAAATCATCTTATAATAAGGATCTCTAGGTAGTTCAGTAAATAAACACCTCTGGGCTCCCCACAGAGCCACCTTAAACTGAGTGCAAACACTGCTCTCCAGTAAACAGCGTTAGAGGCAAAGGGCTCAGTAGCCTTGCCTTTGGAAGACTTCATAATCACAGCAAGAGACTTTCTGCCCAGAAACAAGTACATACACAAAGTAATTTTTTTATTAAATTGGGATTAAATGCTATCTAAAACTAATTTAGAGAGAGCGTTCCATTTAATTGACTGATTTGGGTAGGATAAAATGGTAATAATTGTTTTACATGGTATTTAAATTTCATTACTGGAGTTTCTTATTGCTTCTTTTCACGTGAGAATTACCTTTGCAAATACGACATAATAGAAAGCTTTTCAAAAAGCTTTTACTTGCATTTTCTCTCGGAGGGTATTGGTGTTGTATTCAGGGATTGGAGGCTCATAAGAGCATGATGAGAAGATGAATGCACCTCAACCTTAGAGGTGTCTCCAGTTACTGACTTTGTTCTTTCCCTCAGGCTGAATGAGGTGAATATAGAATGTCTTGCAGTTGAATAATTCGGCTGCTTTCAGGCAAGAATTTTTGTGATGTTATAAAAATTGAGATCTAAAAGGAAACTTAACCTTCAGTTCATTCTTTTGATGTATTTTGCCTGAAGCATGGTGCTAGGACCTGTTATCTCAAATAGGCAATATAAAAATATCTTTCTAATTCACTCCTACAGTTGAAAGATCCTCATGGATTGAAATTACTGTGATCTATCAAAATTCACTATGTTGTGGAAATAAAATAAAATCACATGTCAGACGAGGAATGATGACAACAATGGACTGGCGTATTATGAAGCTTAAAATGAAAATGCTTTATTGGCAACACTATTGGACTTTTGAAAGATGAAAAAATATGTGTCAAAATCGGAGAAGCCACATTGCTGGTGTTTTGCTCGTTTCTAGTGATGTGGCTGGCTTGTCCCATGCTTTTGGAATTGGTGGCAATATTTGGTTTAATTGTATGTCCTTTTTAAAAATTAGAAGGTAATTCACACCATAACATTCACCATTTTAAAGTGTACAATTTAGTGGATTTGGGTAGATTCACAAGGTTGGGCAATCATCATGACGTTCAAATTCTGGAATATTTTCACCTACTCTCAAAAAGAGGAAGCCATGACTGTACTTTCCATCTTTAGGGATTTGTTTATTCTGGACTTTTCATTTAAACTGAGTCAAATGATATGCATTCTTTTGTGTGTGGCTACTTTCACTTAATGTTTTAAAGGTTCATCTATGTTGTAGCATGTATCAGTATTTCATGTTTCTAAATAATGGAACACTATGCCATTGTCTAAGTGTCCTACGTTTTATTTACGTGTTCATAAGTTGATAGACGTTTACTTTGTTTCCACTTTTTTGGCTATTATGAACGTGTACAAATTTTTGTTGAATGAACACATGTTTTCCTTTGTCTTGAGTATATCTAGGAGTAGAATTGCCGGATTGTATGGTAACTCTGTGTTTACCTTTTTGAATAATAGCCAAACTGTTTTTCACAGCAGCTGTGCAATTTTACATCTCCACCTGCAATGTATGAGGGTTCCAGCTTCTCTACATCCTTACAACACTTGTTATTTTCCATTTTCAAAATGATAGCTATTTTAGTAGGTATAAATGGGTACCTCATTGTGGCTTTGATTTTTATTTCCCTGGTGATTAAGGAAGGATGTTGAGCATTTTCTCATGTGAATATTTGCTCTATCTATCTATCTATCTATCTATCTATCTATCTATCTATCTATCTATTCATCCATCCATCTATCTAATGTCCCTTTGAACTCTTTCTCATTTTTTATTTTTGTTATTTGTCTTTTTTAAATTTTAATTTTTTGTGGGTACATAGGAGGTGTAATTATTTGTGGAATATAGGAGATATTTTGATACATGCATGCAATGTGTAATAATTGCATCAGGGAAAATGGGATATCCATTGCCTCAAGCATTTATCCTTTGTGTTACAAACAATCCAATTATACTTTTTTAGTTGTTTTAAAATGTACAATTAAATTATTTTTTGTCTATAGTCACCCTGTTGTGCTGACAAACACTAGGTCTTACCCATTCTTCCTAACTACTTTTTTGTACCCATTAACCATCCCCACTACCCCACCCTGTACCCCATTACCCTTCCTAGCCTCTGGTAACCATCCTTCTACTCTCTATCTCCAGGAATTCAATTGTTTTAATTTTTAAGTCCCACAAATAAGTGAGAACATGTGAAGTTTGTCTTTCTGTGCCTGACTTATTTTGCTTAGCATAATGACCTCCAGTTCCACCCATGTTGTTGCAAATGACAGGATCCTATTATTTTTTATGACTGAATAGTACTCCATTGTGTACATGTACCACATTTTCTTTATCCATTTGTCTGTTGAGGGACGCTTAGGCTGCTTCCAGATCTTGGCTATTGTGAACAGTGTTGCAAGAAACATGGGAGTGCAGATATCCCTTGGATATACTGATTTCCTTTCTTTTGGGTGTGTACCTAGGATGGGATGGTTGAGTCGTATGGTAGCTCTATGTTTAGTTTTTTGGGAACCTTCAAACTGTTTTCCATAGTCGTTCCCTAATTTACATTCCCACCAACAGTGTACGAGGGTTTCCGTTTCTCCTTATCCTCTCCGGTATTTGTTATTGTCTATCTTTTGGACATAAGCTATTTTAAGTGGGGTGAGATGATATCTCATTGTATTTTGATTTGCATTTCTCTGATCATTTGTGACGTCGAGCACTTTTTCCTAAATCTGTTTGTCATTTGTATGTCTTCTTTTGAGAAATGTCTCTTCAGATCTGTTGCCCATTTTAAAATGGGATTATTCAATTTTTCCTATAGAATTGTCTGAGCTCCTTATATATTCTGTTTATTAATCCCTTGTCAGAGGGGGTAGTTTGCAAATATTTTCTCCCATTCTGTAGGTTGTCTCTTCACTTTGTTGATTGTTTCTTTTGCTGTGTAGAGGCTTTTTAACTTGATGTGATCCTGTTTGTCCATTTTTGCTTTGGTTGCCTGTGCTTTTGGGATATTAGCCAATAAATCTTTGCCCAGTCCAATGTTCTGGAGAGTTTCCCCAATATTTCCTTTCAGTTGTTTCATAGTTCAAGGTCTTAGGTTTAAGTCTTAAATCCATTTGGATTTGATTTTTGTATAAGGTGAGAGGTAGGTGTCTAGTTTCATTTTTTTCTATGCATATACAGCTTTCCCAACACCATTTATGGAAGAGACTATTGTGTCCCCAATGTACGTTCTTAGCACCTTTGTCAAAAATGAGTTCACTGTAGATGTATGGATTTACTTCTGGGTTCTCTATTTTGCTTCACTGGTCTATGTGTCAGTTTTTATGCCAATACAGTGCTGTTATGGTTACTGTAGTTCTGTAGTATAATTTGAAGTCAGGTCATGTGATTCCTTCAGTTTTGTTCTTTTTGCTTGGGATAGTTTTGGCTATTCTGGGTCTTTTGTGGTTCCATATATATTTTAGGATTGCTTTTTCTATTTCTGTGAAGAAATAGAAAAATCCCTATCGAATAGGTATTTCAATAGGGATTGCATTGAATCTATAGATTGCTTTGGGTAGTATCGGCATTTTAACACTATTGATTCCTCCAATCCATGAACATGGAATATATTTCCATTTTTTTGTCCTCCTCAATTTATTGCATCAATGTTTCATAGTTTTCATCGTAAAGATATTTCACTTCTTTGGTTAATTCCTGGGTACTTTATTTTATTTGTAGCTATTATAAATGGGATTACTTCCTTGATTTTTTTCAGATTTTTCACTGTTGGCATATAGAAATGCTACTGATTTTTATGTGTTGATTTTGTATCCCGCAACTTTCCTGAAGTTCTTTATCAGCTCTAATTTTTTTTGGTGGAGCGTTTAGTTTTTTCCAAATATAAGATCGTATCATCTCCAAATAAGGATAATTTGACTTCTTCCTTTCTAATTTGGATACTCTTTATTTCTTTCTCTTGTTTGATTGTGCTCTAGCTAGGAACTCCAATTATTTGTGTTTTTGTTATTGAATTTTTAAAGGTTATTCACGGCCGAGCGCGGTGGCTCACGCCTATAATCCCAGCACTTTGGGAGGCTGAGGCGGGTGGATCACGAGGTCAGGAGATTGACACCATCCTGGCTAACACGGTGAAACTCTGTCTCTACTAAAAATACAAAAAATTAGCCGGGTGTGGTGGTGGGTGCCTGTAGTCCCAGCTCCTCGGGAGGCTGAGGCAGGAGAACGGCGTGAACCCGGGAGGTGGAGATTGCAGTGAGCCAAGATCATGCCACTGCATTCCCAGCCTGGGCAACAGAGCGAGACTCCGTCTCAAAAAAAAAAAAAAGGTTATTCACATATTCCAGATACTATACCCTTATTAAATATATGATTTGCAAATATCTCCTCCATTCTGTAGATTGCATTTTTTTAATGGTGTCCTTTATCTCTCTCTGGTACCAGAATGCAGGGTGTTGGTTTCCAAGGCTACTGCTGGTGAGGTGGGCAGTGGAGGATGATAATAGGATAACTTAAGACATCAAAAACTTTGTTTTTGTGACAATTTAGCCGGTTTTTTTTTTTTTTTTTTGAATAAACACTCCTTGGGTCGCGACAAATCGTTGGTTAATTTATAGAGTTTTGAAAAAGTTTTCTGATAGTTTTTGTCAGGTTTTTTCATTGTTTTATGGGGGGTAGTTAAATGTGTGGGGGTTCTAATTCTGACATTTTCACTGCCGTGACCTCAGCCATGTCTTATATTGCAGTGGATGACAATCTTGGGTGTATGCTTTGCCTTTCTTTTTTTCATATAGGCTGTGTCATCATGTGGATGCCATGGAAAGATGGACTCAAGCCTCTTTTAAGTTCATCATCACAAACTGAGTTTTTTGTTGGGTATCATCCCCTCTACATTTATAATTTATAAATCCGGGGAGCTTATATCGGCTTAGCGATTGGTCAATGAATCTTCCCCTTTGTTTTACACAAGAGGACATTGGTACCGCTTTTGCAAAGTGAAGTGAATTGCTCAGTTCCTTCCTGTAGTTGGTACTTGAAGTGGGAAGAGAATTGAGCTCTAATAGAAACGCTCAGTCCAAATCCTTCTCTGCAAATTTCCAGAGTCTCATCACTCAGCTGTCTGTACACATTTTCCCTTTTTGTTTGGGCATGTATGCCAGTCCCCGTAACTTTAGAAATGATGAGGTATTATAAGGCCCATGCGCAGTCCCACAATTATTCTCACGAACTCGATTTTAAATATGTTTGTATGACTGGGGTATTATAAAAATTCGTGGTCCTCAAGAAGCAGCCAGCAGTTTACCTATGGTAGCAGATACATTTTTGTCTAGCTTTCTCCATTTATTATTTGCATCATGCTTGGTCAGATGGCCTCGAGAACAGCTTCTGCATAGTCAAAGAGAAAACAGTGGTTTGAAAATGAAAGTTTAGTGCTAAAATGTAGCCATATGAACATTCTTTGGAAGCACTTTTTTTTTTTTTTTTTTTTCTTTGAGACGGAGTCTCGCTCTGTCGCCGAGGCTGGAGTGCAGTGGCCGGATCTCAGCTCACTGCAAGCTCCGCCTCCCGGGTTTACGCCATTCTCCTGCCTCAGCCTCCCGAGTAGCTGGGACTATAGGCGCCCGCCACCTCGCCCGGCTAGTTTTTTGTATTTTTTTTTTAGTAGAGACGGGGTTTCACCGTGTTAGCCAGGTCTCGATCTCCTGACCTTGTGATCCGCCTGTCTCAGCCTCCCAAAGTGCTGGGATTACAGGCTTGAGCCACCGCGCCCGGCCAGGAAGCACTTGTTTTTAAGGACCTCAGGGACATTCTCTGATGGGTGTTTGTATTAGTTTGCCACAGCTGCATGGAAAAGCACTACAGATTGGGTGGCTTAGACAACAGAAATTTATTTTCTTATAATTCTGGAGGGTAAAATCCAACATCAAGGTGTCTGCAGGTTTTTAAAATTTTTTGTTTTTTTTATTTTTATTTTTTTTTGAGGCCTTCCTCCTTGGCTTGTAGATGCAGTCTTCTCAATGTGTCTTTACATGGACCTCCCTCTGTAACTGTCTGTGACCTACTAGGCTCTTCTTATGAAGACACCAGTCACATGGATTAGGGCCCACCCCAATGACTGCATTTTACTTAATTACCCTGTTAAAGACTCTCTCTTTCCAAATATACTTACATTTTGCAGTACTGGGGGTTAGGACTTCAACATATAAAGTTTTGGGGGACACACTTCAGCTCATAACAGTGTTAGTATGGGAAATGTTTATGAATCAATATTTAAAAATGGATAGGAGGCTAGCAAAGCAAACACATAATCTCTCTGCTCAGACTCATCACACGTCCTACCTGTGACAGCCAATTGTTAAATGGTCCAGAAGTTTCCAAGATTTATACCATGAAAACCAGCAATAGCTACATTGCTAATGTCAATCACCACCCTCACACTGAAAGCTAGTTTTCTCCTCTCTCTCTTTTTTTCTTTTGAGACAGGGTCTTGCTCTCTCGCCCAGGCTGGAGTGCAGTGAAGTCATCTTGGCGCCTCACTGCAACCTCTGCCTCTGGGGTTCTAGTGATTCTCCTGCCTCAGTCTCCAGAGCAGCTGGGATTACAGGCCCCCACCACCATGCTCAGCTAATTTTTGTATTTTTAGTAGAGATGGGGTTTCACTATGTTTGCCAGGTTGGTCTCGAACTCCTGACCTCAAGTAATCTGCCTGTCTTGGCCTCCCAAAGTGCTGGGATTACAGGCATGAGCCACCGCACCCAGCCAGAAAGCTAGTTTTCAAGGACACACTGCTGTATGCCATATCCGTTTTTATAGAGAAGGTCACCTTGAGAAATAAATTAGCTTTTTCTAAAGGGATGCTTTTCCTAGGATTGCTGTAAGTTGGGGATATGGTTTGGATATTTGCCCCCTCCAAGTTTCATGTTGAAATGTCATTAAGGAATTGCAAATTAAAACAACAATGAGATATCACTATGCACTTAATAGAATGGCCAAAATCCAAAAAAACCTCACAATACTAAAAGCTGGTGAGGAAGGAGAACAGCAGGACCTCTTGTTCATTGCTGGTGGAAATACAAAAGAGAAGTCACTTTGGAAAACAGTTTAGCAGGTTCTTACAAAACTAAACATAGTATTACCATATGGTACAGGAATCAAGCTCCTCAGTATATATCCAAATGAATTAAACTTATGTTTTTCCCCAAAACCCTGCGCAAATGCTTATATCAGCAGTATTCATAATTGTCAAAAACCAGAAGCAGCCCTGTATGATGGTTCACACCTGTAATCACAGTAGTTTTGGAGACTGAGGCGGGTGGATCACCTGAAGTCAGGAGTTTGAGACCAGCCTGACCAACGTGTTGAAACCCCGTCTCTACTAAAAGTACAAAACTTAGCCAGACGAGGTAGTGGGTGCCTGTAACCCCAGCTACTCGGGAGGCTGAGGCAGGAGAATCGCTTGAACCTGGGAGGCAGAGGTTGCAGTGAGCTGAGATCACACCATTGTACTACAGCCTGGGCGACAAGAGCGAAACTCTGTCTCAAACAAACAAACAAACAACAACAACAAAAACCCCAGAAGTAATCAAGATGTTCCTCAGTAGGAAATGGCTCAACAAACATTGGTACATCCATACAATGGAATATTATTCAGTGACAAAAATAAATGAGCTGTCAAATCACAAAAAGGTACGAAGGGCTCTAAAATGCATATTGCTAAGTGAAAGAAGCCAGTCTGAGAAGTACATATATTTATTTATTTCACTATGTGTTATTCTGGAAAAGGCAAAACTATAGAGACAGTAAAAAATATCATTGATTACCACGGGTTAGGGAAGAAAGAAAGAAGGACGAAGAGGTGAAGCACAGGGAAGTTTTAGTCAGTGAAATTATTCTGTATAATACTATAATTGTGGATACCTGTAATTCGTCAAAACCCATGAAAATGTACAACCTTATGGTACACTACAGACTTTAGTTAATCGTAAAGTGTAAATATTGCTTCATTAACTTGAACAAATGTACTGCACTAATGCAAGGTGTTAACAATAGGGGGAACTCTGTGGGGGAGGGGCGTATAAGAGAACTTTGCACTAACTGCTTGATTGTTCTGCAAATCTGAAGATGTTCTTAAAATAAAGTTTATTAATTAAAAAAACACAAAAATCTAAAATAACAATAATGCGTGTTTGGTTTCAGTTTGCCTGTAACATGCTTAGACATTCAATTCGTGAAAACAAATTTCAGTTTTGAAATAACCAGATTGTCCAAAAGAGGGTGCCAAAGATTTACAAAGGTATCTTCTATGATTCTGTAAAAAGAAGCTAAATAATAAAACAGAATTAATGTAATTAATAGCCAAGAGACCCTAATATAAGTCAATGTGTCTGACTCTTACCTACGTCTTGCGGATGACTCCTATCCTCTTTCCCTGGGGCTCAGGTTAGATGCCTTTTGCTTCTTGGTGCTGCTGTTTTGCTGTGTTTGAGGGTGTAATTCACCCTCATGATGCACAGCAGGTGACCCTGACTCCAAAGAGATCTGCAGGGAGCTGAGCTAACCCAAATACACCGGCACCTTATTTTAAGTAACGTGAGACAGAGGCTTGTATAAGTTGGATTTGAATGGGAGTTTGCAAATTGATGTATGTATTTTGCAAATTTATAGTATTTTCAGTGATATACACTTAGAGATACTTTTGACATATTACTATTGGGTCTTCTATTGAAAGCAGCTTTTAGCACAGTCCTGTTCCTAGGACCCTAAATCAAGGAGTTTATAATCTGTGACTAAGTATAAATGCATTGACACAATTCATTTTTTAAGATATCTTTTGGTGGGCAGGGCCTGGTGGCTCATGCCTGTAATCCCAGCAGTTTGGGAGGCTGAGGCGGGAGGATTGCTTGAGCCCAGGAGTTAGAGACCAGCACAGGCAACATAGCAACACCCTGTCTCTACAAAAAATAAAGAATTAGCCCTACATGGCAGTGTGTACCTATAGTCCTGACTACTCGGAAGGCTGAGGTGGAAGGATTGCTTGAGCCCAAGAGGTCCAGGCTACAGTGAGCCAAGATCATGCCACTGCAGTCCAGCCTGGGTGACAGAGCCAGACCCTATCTCAAATATATGCATATGAATAATTTCATCAAGAAATCTCCTTAAGATAATTATATCACAACAAAACTAAGTTATTTTTTGTTATATTGTCTTTTTACATTTTTATAACATCTTTATTTTCTGTTGATTGTAAAAGAAATATACACTAATAAAATAATCAGATTAAAAAATTATTTTAGGTTTGGGGTACATACGCAGGTTTGTTATATAGGCAAACTTATGTCACAGGGGTTTGTTGTACAGATTATTTTGTCACCCAGGCACTATGCCTAGTACCCAATAGTTATTTTTTCTTCTCTTCTCCCTCCTCCCACCCTCCACCCTCAGGTAGGCCCCAGTATCTGTTGTTCCTTTCTTTGTGTCCATGAATTCTCATCATTCAGCTCCCACTTACAAGTAAAAACATGCAGTGCTTGGTTTTTTGTACCTGCATTAATTTGCCAAGGATAATGGCCTTCAGCTCTATCTATTTTCCCACAAAAACATGATCTCATTCTTTTTTTATGGCTGCATAGTATTCCATGGTATATACGTACCACATAAAATAATCGAATTAACAGACTCCAAAGTGAAAGCTTACTTAATCTTACTTGAAGATTACTTACTTACTGTCAATGATTTGTTATGCAACTTTCTCTTTGGTATGTATATTAAAAAACAATTTTATTTTATTGTGGTAAGAACACTTAACATGATCTCTATCCCCAACAAATTTTGAAATATGCAACACAGTATTGTTTACTAAAGGTACCATTTTGTACAGCAAATCTCTAGAACTTATTCATATTGCTTAACAGGGAGGGGCTTGTGTAACACTCTGAATGTTTTCATATGTGTTTAGAATGTAAATGGCTTACATTAACCATATTCTCCAGTGATATACTTTCCACATCTAATGATGAATGTCTGTCCTATATAACATCATTCTTTCTTTGCAATGGATGCCTATGATTCCCTTTTGTGGATGTATTATACTTTGTTTAGTCAATACTCTAGGTACGCAATTTATTTAGTTCTTTCTTTTTTTTTGTTTTTGCTATTAAGAGTATTGATTTAACAAAAAGCCTTACAAACCCATATGTATGGATTCGTGCTATTATCTCTGTTTAATTCCTAAATTGAAATTCTAAGTTTAAATATAAGCATATTTATGTATATAGTTTAATTTTTAATTTTTGTGGATACATAGTGGGTATATATTTTTATGGGATGCATGAGATGTTTTGATGCAGGCATGCAATAAGTAATAATCACATCATAGAGAATGGGGTATCCATCCCTTCAAACATTTATGCTTTGTGTTACAAGCAATCCAATTATACTCTTTTAGTTATTAAAAAATGTACAATTAAGTTATTATAGACTATGGTCACCCTATTGTTCTATCAAGTAGTAGATCTTATTCATTCTTTTTCTTTTTTGTACTCATTAACCATTCCCACCTCCTCCCCATTCTTCCCATTTCCCTTCCCAGCCTCTGGTAACCATCCTTCTATTCTCTATGTTCATGAGTTTGATTGTTTTGATTTTTAGATCCCAGAAACAAGTGAGAACATGTGCTGTTTGTCTTTCTGTGGTTTATTTCACTTAACATAATGATCTTCATCTATTTTGACAGGCATTACCATCCACTATCTGATAAGTTTTACAAATTCAATCCTGTAATTTAATGAAGGGCATATGTTCTGGGAAATGTGTCCATAGATGATTTTGTTGTTGTGTGAACATCCAAGAGTGTATATAGTATTTATATAAACCTAGATGGTGTAGCCTACTACACACCTAGGTTATGTGGTATAGCCTATTGCGCCTAGGCTACAAACCTGTACAGCATGCTACTTACTGAATAATGTAGGAAGTTATAACACAAATTACTAGGCCATAGGAATTCTTCAGCTCCATTTTAATCTTATGGGACCATTGTGGTATATGTGGTCTGTTTTTGACTGAAATGCTGTTATGTGGCACATGACTGTATAAAAACCCACTCATATGAGAGTTCCTCTGGGGTTTTCTTGAAGTGGAGAACAACTGCATCTAAGAATGAATCATTTTAGATGAGGGCTGTCTAGGATTGAAATGTCCCGGGATCAGGTAGCATCCAGAATAGCATTTACCTTTTCTGGTATATGCTGCAAAATAATTGCCAGAAGTATCATTGATAATTTGCATTCTTGGTGTATCTACGTAAAGGAGATGTCCTTCGACTGACAGCTGGTAATACTTCTTGCAGATCTCAGCGCTAACTACATGTTGAGGTTCAGCATCCACTCTGGTGATTTGGTGATTTGAATTTTCAGATCTTGAGCTGTGTAATTTCAGGAGGCTTTCTTCTCTGTCGGAAGGAAGGCTGGAGTGATGCAATTATCCTATTGGAGTACATTTCCTTTCAATTCTGTTCTCAAAATATATTTTTTTTCCCAAAGAAAAATTAGCATCATTTTTATTGGGTAGGGGAGGTGTAGGAAGGGGATTTAGATAAAAAGAGTAGAACCATTCATCTGCTTGTATTCCTTTTCAGAAGATGTGGTTAAAGTAGTTTTTTCTAGTCATTTTTACATATTTTTTTATGGGAAGGACTTGTATTATAGTACACATTTTATTTTGCCAAGGGAGGCAGTTATAGTGCATACAAACATACATACACACTGCCCACATTCCTTCAAGAAGCAACTAACGCTAGCAACATCGTTTAAATAACGAAATAGTAAGAATATTATTATTAAGTCCATCGTTTATTAGCTGTTTGACCTTGGTCAGGTTATCATATCACTCTGTTCATCTATAAAATAGAGTAACTGTGAATATCAAGTGAGATATGTATAATGCATAGTACATGGTAAATAGTATATGTTAGTATATTCTTAGTTTTTGTCATTAAAGTTTCCTTTAAGGAAAGATACGGGACTTGTGATATAATAAGAAATATTTATTTGGTCATCTCTGCTCCAGTTCCTGGCACAGAGCTTCAAAAACTCTTGTAATTTCCTGAGTAAATGGGGTGCCAGGATGATCTTTTGTTTCAATATTTGGTTTCTAACCCTTGTTCCTGACAGAAATCCTAAATCCTTTGGTATTTCCTGGGCAACAGAAGCATCTTTTATTGTAATGAACCAATTTTTGGTGGGCTCCTGAATGGACATAGCTCTCTCCCTGTCTCTTTGTGCCTATGTGTATGTGTGTTTGTGTGTGTGTGTGTTTGTGTGTCTACATTTGGGATAATAAGCACCTAAACTGCCCACTTGTTGTCCTTGGTTGATATGTTTTCTAAGTCTCTTTGAATCTATAGATTTTACCTTTTTCATTTTTTTGTTTTAATTGTCATCAGAAAGACAAGACACAGTTAGAAGTTTGAAACTTTCAACGTCACCCCACCTCCTCTTGGGGAAAGAAGATTGGGTTAATAAGCCTCCATAATCATCCCTAAAGTACCGAGTTCTTGGTGCTTCTGGGTTGGTGAACACATCCACTTATTGGGAGGATGGTGCACCCCAACTCCATGGGGACAGAAGCTCCTGCACTTGAGACCCTTCCAGACCTTTGCCTATATCCCTCTTCATCTGTATCCTTGATCATATCCTGTATAATAAACCAGTAAATCTAAGTAAACTTAAGTGTTTCCCTGAATTCTGTGAGCCATCAGCAAATTATCAAACCTGAGGAAGGAGCCATGAACACCCCCAATTTGTAGCCAAGCTGTACAGAAGTGTGGGTAATCTGGGGACCCCCTACTTGTGAGTGGCATCTGAAGTGGGAGGCAGTCTTGTGGGACTGAGCCCTTGTCCTGTGGGGGGTGCCCTAACCCCAGGTAGTTAGCATCATGATTGAATTGTAGGACATCCACTTTGGTGTCCAGAGAGTTAGAGAATCGGTTGGTGTGGGAAAAAACCCCACACATGTTGAATGTAGTAGAGAAAAAGGTCCGCTTTTCTCATACACCTCTGCTTGTATTCATCTTTCTGTCTTAGCTTCGGTTCTCCCAGAAGCACACTCTGAGCCAAAGAGTTGGGAAGCACAGGGGACACGGCGGGGAAACAATACAGGGAAGGGCTGATACAAGGAATACAGGGATGATGCAAGGCAGCCAGATACAGGGAGAGATTTTAGGCAATGCCCGCAGTTGGCTGCTGGGGCATTACCCCATGGGGAAGCTCTGGGAAACAGTGCAAAGCACAGACCTCGGAATTTACTAGTGGATGGGTTATGAAGCTGTGGGATGTGGGCAACAACTCCTGGCAGTCATTTGTGAGGATTATTCCTCGGGCGGTGATTTCCTCAGCTCTCCCAGCCTGTCATGCACATGTGCAGACAGAGAGGCCCACAGGTGTTGTGATGTAGGTTCAGGCCGCGGGAAGCCGGCAGGAACATCTCGAAAGGTGAGGCACTAATAATACCTGCTACAGCTGTGGACTCTTGAACACCTAGCCTGTAAGACCACTTAGGAACTACTGGGGAAAGTCAGAATTCTCTTATCTTGTTCTCTTTTTTTCACAGGTGGAGCAAGTGAATTAATTAGGTGGTACAAAAGGCTGCATTTTTTATATATCATGTTCAGTTCTAAACAGAATCTACTCAGCCTTTTGGAATAAAAATAGTCTATGGTTCTGGACCACAAACATGTATTTTATTTTTTATTTAAATTTTTTTGTTATTGAAAATTTCAAACTTAAGATAGAGTGAATAGCTTAATGATTAATCACATATTCATCACTCAGATTCATCTTGTTTCATAAATAAACCCATCTATGTCCCATACCACTCCCTACTGGATGAATTTTAAGTAAAATATATCATTTCATCCATGAATATTTCAGTGTGCTTCTATATAATACAAAAATAATTTCACTATTCTGCTTAAATTATTAACAATAATTAATCAATGTAATTAAATACCTAGTTCTTGTACAAATTTTCATGTCTTTTTTTTCTCCTCCTCTCTCTCTGTGCCTATGGGGTGTGTGTGTGTGTGTGTGTGTGTGTGTGTGTATGTGTGTGTATGTGTGTGTTTACAGTTGGGATAATAGAATAAGTACTTAAACTGCCCACATATTGTCCTTGGTTGATATGTTTTCTTTTTTTTTTTTTTTTTTTTTTTGAGGCGGAGTCTCGTTCTGTCGCCCAGGCTGGAGTGCAGTGGCCGGATCTCAGCTCACTGCAAGCTCCGCCTCCTGGGCTTACGCCATTCTCCTGCCTCAGCCTCCCGAGTAGCTGGGACTACAGGCGCCCGCCACCTCGCCCGGCTAGTTTTTTGTATTTTTTAGTAGAGACGGGGTTTCACCGGGTTCGCCAGGATGGTCTTGATCTCTTGACCTTGTGATCCGCCCGTCTCGGCCTCCCAAAGTGCTGGGATTACAGGCTTGAGCCACTGCGCCCGGCCGATATGTTTTCTAAGTCTCTTTGAATCTATAGATTTTACCTTTTTCATTTTTTTGTTTTGGTTTATTTATTGAAAAAACCAGACTAGTTGCCATGTAGAATTTCCAGTACTTTGGGTTTTACTAATTGCATTTTTTTTTTTTTTTTGAGACAGGGTGTCCCTCCATCACTCAGGCTGGAGTGCAGTGCCACAATCATGGCTCATTGCAGCTTAACCTCTGGGGCACAGGTGATCCTCCCACCTCAGCCACCTGAGTAGCAGGGACTACAGGAGTGTACCATCACCCCTGGTTCATTTTTTGTATTTTTGGTAGAGATGGGGTTTTGCCATGTTGCCCAGGCTGGTCTTGAACTTCTGAGCTCAAGTGGTCTGCCTGCCTTGGCCTCCCAAAGTGCTGGGATTACCGGCGTGAGCCACCGTGCCCAGGACTAATTGCGTTTTTGATGTTACACAATGTGTTCATCTGTTTACTCTGTTTCCATTATGTTGATACTTATATCTAGAAGCCTTGATCTGATTTAGGTTCAATTTTATTGGCAAAAGTATTTCATAAGTGGTGTTGAACATTTTCCTCGTGAGGTACTAGATGTCTGATTTTCTCTTTTTGGAAACGTGGGAAGCCATTTATCGCCACTGCCTGTCTCAGTTAGGAGTTTGCAAAATTCAGTTCGACGATTCCTTCTTCCTGTGTTACTTGGAGTGATTCTATGAAAAGAAACTTTTCCTCCTCAAATATTTGCTTACCCTGTAGGGTAGCTGGTCTAAGTAAAGCAGCTCAAATATTTCATTTGTTTGTTTATCAGTTTTCGGAAAAATGCATTGATTCCCTGGTACTCTAAAGGTGACTAATGAATTTTAACATATTTGATGTGTTATTATTCGTATTGATGTTTTGGTCAGTTGGGAACTTTTCAGATTGGCTCCTTTGTTTTTGTGATATAACCCCAAATGTGTTAGAGATCTTGCTTGCTTGCCGGTATGACAAGACGTCATCTAGTTGTGTGTATTTCCTGCTCTAGACCTGTAATCAACCATTTTTTTCCAAAGTGCTTTAATTTTTAAATAAAAAGTTGGGCCGGGCGCGGTGGCTCACGCCTGTAATCCCAGCACTTTGGGAGGCCGAGGCGGGCGGATCACAAGGTCAGGAGATCGAGACCACGGTGAAACCCCGTCTCTACTAAAAATACAAAAAATTAGCCGGGCGCGGTGGCGGGCGCCTGTAGTCCCAGCTACTCAGGAGGCTGAGGCAGGAGAATGGCGGGAACCCGGGAGGCGGAGCTTGCAGTGAGCCGAGATCGCGCCACTGCACTCCAGCCTGGGCGACAGAGCGAGACTCCGTCTCAAAAAAAAAAAAAAAAAAAAAAAAAAAGTTGATGTTTACTTACATTTAGAGAGCAAACTCTGCATGCTTAAGGTGTTCAGTACTGCTTGGTTGATCTTTGTTTCTAGGCTCTTTTTAAGTGGTCAACTCTTTAATTGATTTGACAACAGCCATTAACAACCATTTTCACTGATGCCCTTGCTGTAGTGACATATCATGAGTCATATATTATCTTCATGGATAGTGCTTTATGTTTATTTAGCAAGAAATTAACAAGAGCTTACATCAATGTGATTTGGTAAGATCATTTTAGCCTGAGGAAAGAGCATGAACAAAACCACAACCTGGAAAAGGCAAGACATCCAATTTGGACAGGGTTGCTTGTATAGGTAGGAAAGTGGTGGGTACTAAAGTCTAGAAAAAGTGTGTTGGGACCAGTTTCAGAGCTGGGGAGAAGTGCCAAAGGCTGCCAAGTAGTTGAGAATAGAGCATTGTATCTTTTTTTTTTTTTTTGAGACAGAGTCTCACTTTGTCACCCATGATGGAGTGCAGTGGTGTGAACACAGCTCACTGCAGCCTCGACCTACCAGGTTCAAGCGATCCTCCCATCTCAGTACCCCAGGTAGCCAGGACTACAGATGCACGCCACCATGCCTGGCTAATTTTTGCATTTTTTGTAGAGAAAGAGTTTTATAAAGACCAGCTCAGGCTGGTCTTGAACTCCTGAGCTCAAGTGATCTGCCCGCCGTGGCCTCACAAAGTGCTGGGATTACAGGCATGAGCCACCATGCCTAGGCCTGATATGATGCTCAGGGCTAGGCATGGTGGCTCATGCCTATAATCACAGACCTGTTGATGGATCACGAAGAGTATGATGGGCAGCAGATGATGTGGTATGCCAGCATTGGAATCAGACAGACCTGGGCTTTAATCCTAGCTTTACCAATGATTGCACAAGCAATAGCTTAATTTTATTTAGGTGATGATGAACCACACAAATATTCCACTAAAGCAAAGGCAGGGTGTATGATCACCTACTACCACCTTATATCATTTAATCCAGACTTCAAATTGCCCATGTTCACTCTGCTACCACTTTAGCAATGGGAAGTAAAAGGAGGAAAAGTCAGAATGAAAAGAGAGAGCAGTCTCTTCAATGATAAATAAAATATATCTGCAAGTTGTAAAACATTGGACCATGTGGACATATTGCTAGAGCAATATGGTATACAGTCTCTTAACTCTTTATGGAGTTTCTGAGCTAAGATGTGCTCATCTTTATGCTGAGTGATTTGGGGTTCACAGACACGGTGACCAGAGGGATCATCAGGACTTTAAGGCAAGAAGAACCTAGAGACCCGTAAAACAACTTTCTCAAATAAGAGCCCTTGAAAGTTAAATCTTACTGGTTTCATGGTCACTCAGCTTTGAGGATGAAGAAAATAGAAGAACAAGGACTTCTGCCTTGAGTCAGTTTTCCTTAGTGAGGGCAGCAGAAACCCTGGAAGCATTTGAGAAGATAGTACCTCTCAGGCTTCCTGGCCCTCCTTGACTCTCAGTTTTACACACACACACACACACACACACACACACACACACAGTCCCACGGATTTTCTTAGCTCTAAACCAGTAAGGAGAAGATTTTAATGAATGGTATTCTTTACACCAATGCACAGAGAGAAAGTCCACTTTAAACCTAGATCTTGATAGAATTGTGGTTTATCATTTCTCTTAACTCTTTATGGAGTTACTGAGCTAAGATGTGCTCATCTTTGTGCCGAGTGATTTGGGGTTCACAGACACGGTGACCAGAGAGGTCATCAGGACTTTAAGGCAAGAAGAACCTAGAGACCCGTAAGACAACTCTCTCATTTCACAGATGAAGATACTAATACCCCCAAGAAATGTATAATCTTATAGGAGAGGATTAAAAAAATAAAACTTGAAGTAATTAAATAGTAATCTACAAGGTCACAGGAGGAAGGTTTCCATTTTATATGGGTTATATATGCTCTAAGAATCCAACGAGGCATCCATTGCCGTAGCCATCAATGGAGAGAGATAAGAGCCTTGACATTTACTGAGGGTATAAAGTGTGTAAGGGGTTTTATCCGTGTGATCTTGGGTCTAATATTTGCTCAGGGGATTAAAGAATAAGAGGGAAGTATCTGACAGAACTTGGGAAGTTCAAGAAAATGCTCAAATGTAGAAAACTATGGCTTGTCTGGAAGATGGTGGTAGAGAATTGGGATGCACATGTGGATAGAAAAGAAACAAATGTGTGAGAATGAGACACTCATGAGTATGAACCAGGATCTCCAGCAAAGGTTAGCAATCACTGGCTTGGCAGTTAAAATTTGTATTTTAGAAAGAATAGTTCAGCAATCATAAAGTCTTACTGCAGTCACTGATAATTTCACAGCCGCCCTTGTCCCCAAGAGAGCTTAAACCTTCAAGATCACAAAAACAGATGAACTGAACTATTAATATACATTAAACTAATGCATTAATTGCATAAAATGACTTTACATACAAAATTTAAATGGTTTTACTATAATTAGTGGGCAGAAAGGTCGAGCACCTATTGTCACCCTGATTTAAATCTTCACATAAAATTCTGTTAAGACGGTTCAAAAATGTAACCATGGCTTGCGATCAGTTATGTGCATTAATATTGTCATGCACCTTTTAAGAACAAATGTTGCCATGTCTTCTCATGTCTAATCATTAGCGATCCCTTTAGATTGTCAGCACTCTGGTGGCAGACACTAGCATGCTGATTTAGTACGCCATTTGTCTCTCGAAAGACAAAAACCCCCAAAAAAACCCCAAAAAACCCCCAAAACTTCAAAACCAAATTCTCTCTCTCTCTCTCACACACACACACATACACATATGTTTTCATTGGATATAATGATCTGTTGTAGCACACTGTTAATATATGTTTTCCTCATACTCTAAGGGCTATCCCTGTGCTCGCAGCCAATGTGAGCTAGCCCATATTTTTCTCTGTTTTATGTTCTGGGACCATGAATGATGCAATGCTTTTGGTTTACGAGTGCTCTACTACCCTGTACAGAGGATGTGGTTTTCTAGCTGATGTTGTTAAGAGCTATTTACTACACAGTGACCTTTCTTTCTGCAATTTATTTTGTGTTCTAGTGAACATTTTTGACCCATATTTTCCCCATAAAGCCTGGCAAAACTGTGCAAATGGTAGACGTAAACTTGCCCCAAAGGAACAAAGGATTCTATCATGAACATTTGGTAGAGTGTCATGACCGACGGAAATTAGGGACTAATGGAAATCCTTATGGAGGTCATAAACATCACTACAGCCTAGAGGAATCAGGCCACAATTTGGATAGGAACTCGGAGAAATTGATGGCAAGAGGCATGACATGATTCCTGGGAACTTGGAGGGTCTTTGCTAATGGCCAACCCCAGGAATGCATCTTGGGGGGACATATGTAGCGTGGTGAAACTGGGGCTAGGGATGGAGCTGGGGCTGACTTTGGAAGAAGTACCGAGGCTATGGGGACAAGTTTGGCACAGCCCAGTGCATGTTCTAACCTCTCCCACTCAATCTTTATAAAGAAGGAAACATGTCCCTCCAGGAGTCCTGTAATGAGAGTGTTTATAGACTAGAATTGAGTGACAACAGTTCCCCCCCAACCCAATAAGAAGAGCTGAGAGAGATGATTTTGCAGTATTTCCTCTCATCAAAGTAACGCAGGCTTGTCTCTTGCTTCCTGACACAGAAAATTGCATTTTGTCACCCATTTGTCAGTTCTTACAGATTTTAAGATAATTAAAGAACATTATAGCAGGTGACAGCTGTTGCCGAATGCCGTGTTGCTAGTTCTTCTGCTTGTTGGATGCCCATGAATCTCGAAAGATGATAGCTTGGTGCTCCAGGTTTAATTAGCTGGTTGTTTGGAATCTGTCTAGGCTCTCAGGTGTGGGGTGAGCAGGCTTGCAGTTTGTCGAATCTGAGCTTTGCTCATCACTGGCTGTTGGAACTGGGTTTGATCAACTCATGGAAGAGCCAGCTGGGGGTGCCCTGACTGTTATCAGACAAGGGCACCAAGGGAATGAGGAATGCAGGGTTTTGGTGATGGCTATTAAGAGAATCCCATGCTGGTTGGTTTCCTGATGTTCTTGAATCAAATCAGGCTTTTGCTTTTTAAATTTATTTTCTGATTACATCTCCTTCAAGGCCATCTCTTTTATTGTACAACACAGCAATCATAATCCATCGGGATTTATTTACAAGTTCGCTTGCCAAAAACTCCCTCACATGCAGACGGAGATCTAAGTGGTCTCAACTCTGGCTTTTAGGTTTGCCCTCACCCCCAAATCATACATGTTTTCAAGCTAATCTTCAAACACAAAAGTGGTTTCAGGAATAATTTTAAAAATTGTCTTTAACTTACATGAGAAGTTCATTTCTAACAATATACCCTGAATCATTACCAGTGATACAGTAGAAGTACATCCGTTTCTATTTTAGAACTGCAGGGAAAGTCTGCTGCTTATAGAAACGACTTACAGTCCCTCAGATCACATGCATTCTTTCAGCCTTTTCTTTCACACCAGTCTGTCTTTTTTTGAAATTTTTCTGACTTTTGTACACCAGGCAAATTCATGCTCATTTCAATTTTTTTTAAAATTTATTTTTGTTTTTACTTTTTTGTGGGTATATAGTAGGTGCGCATATTTATGGGGTACGTGAGATGTTTTGATACAAGAATGCAGTGTGAAATAAGGTATTGGCACACAGGCCACCTTTTTGAAGCCGTCTTAGATTCCACCTCGTGGATCTAGGCCCTTTTCTGTTTGCTTCTGCTTCCTGTGCTCTTTGCATGCAAGTTTCTCTATTCAGAATCAAAGCCATTGATACGGCGTATGGTCTACATTCATGTGACTTGATTATTTCATTGTCTTCAACACAACTTTTCTTTTCCTTTTTAAAAATTATTTATTTATTTTTTTGAGATGGAGTCTCGCCCTGCCACCCAGGCGGGAGTGTAGTGGCGCGATTTCAGCTCACTGCAACCTCTGTCTCCCAGGTTCAAGCTATTCTCCAGCCTCAGCCTCCTGAGTAGCTGGGACTACAGGCACGTCCTGTTTTTATTTTTTTATGGGTACATAGTCGGTGTACATATTTATGGGGTACATGAGATATTTTGATATAGGGATACAATGTGTAATAATCACATCAAGGTAAATGGGGTATCTACCACCTCAAGCATTTATCATTTCTTTGTGTTACAAACATTTCAATTGTACTCTTTTTGTTATTTCAAAATGTACAATAAATTATTGTTGAATGTAGTCACCCTGTTGTGTTATCAAATACTAGATCTTATTCATTCTATCTAACCATATTTTTGTATCCATTAACCATCCCCACTTCCCCTGTCCTCCACTACCCTTCCCAGCCTCTGGTAGCCATCATTTTCCTTTCTATCTCTATGAGTTTAATTGTTTTAACTTTTAGTTTCCAAAAGTGAGTGAGAACATGCAAAGTTTGTCTTTCTGTGCCTGCCTTATTTCACTTGACGTAGTGACCTCCAGTTCCATCCATGTTGTTGCAAATGACAGGACCTCATTCTTTTTTTTATGGCAGAATAGTACTCCATTGCATGTATGTACCCCATATTCTTTATCCATTCATCTGTTGATGGACACTTAGGTTGCTTCCAGGTCTTGGCTATTGTGAATAACGCTGCAATAAATATGAGAGTGCAGATATCCTTCGACATGCTGATTTCATTTCCTTTGGATAAACACCCAGTAGTAGGATTGCTGGATCATATGGTAGTTCTATTTTAAGGTTTTTGAGGAACCTCTAAATTGTTCTCCATAGTAGTTGTACTAATTTACATTCCTACCAACACTATACAAGGGTTGCCTTTTCTCCCCACCTCACCAGCATTCATTATTGCCTGTCTTTTGGATAAAAGCCATGTTAACTGAGGAGAGATAATATCTTCCTGTATTTTGATTTGCATTTCTCTCCTGATCAGTGATGTCGAACACCTTTTCATATGCCTGTTTGCCATTCATGTGTCTTCTTTTGTGAAATGTCTATTTGGATCCTTTGCCCATTTTTTTAATGGGATTATTAGATTTTTCCCCTATAGAGTTGTTTGATATTCTGGTTACTAATCCTTTGTCAGATGAATAGTTTGCAAATGTTTTCTCCCTCATTGTCTTCAACACAACTTTAGTATTTCATGAGGCTCTTTTTTGAGGAAGATACAAGTTGTAAATAATTTTATTTTTTACTCCAAGGATTTACAGAGAGTCCTGTCAACTTAATAGAGTGCATCAGTGAACAGTTTACAAAGGACTCTTTGAACCCTTTGCTTCAAAATTCTTGCACTACTGTGTTCACCAATCCTAAACTATGATCCTTACTCAATTCTAATAAGGCCTCTATATTGAAAGATCTGCTTTAAACCAGAGTTAAAAGTCTTGTTAAAGATCTTGGCCAGGCGCAGTGATTCACACCTGTAATCCCAGCACTTTGGGAGGCCGAGGAGGGTAGATCACCTGAGGTCAGAAGTTTGAGACCAGCCTGGCTAACATGGTGAAACCCTGTCTCTACTAAATAAATATAAAAAAATTAGCTAGGCCTGGTGGCACATGCCTATAATCCCAGCTACTTGAGAGGCTGAGGCAGGAGAACTGCTTGAACCCAGGAGACAGAGGTTGTAGTGAGCCGAGATCACCTCACTGCACCCCAGCCTGGACAACAAGAGCGAAACTCCATCTCGGAAAAAAAAGAAAAAAAAAAAAAAAAAAGATCTTGACTTTGTCCTGTCCTCTCCGGGATATTACTAAGGCTCTGTTGACCTACTGTTTTCCCTTACCATGGCTAGCAGTAACTCAGCTTTATTTTATCAATGCATGCTTTGGTGATACTTTGGGGAAACCAGCATTTGACACCATCATAGCTCATGTTACTTTGTCTTGTGCTTGACTGTGTCTCTTTTCCATGTTTACCATGAACTGTTGAGGATAAGAATTATGTCTTTACCCTCCTGGCTATCCTGGGGTCTTATGCATAACATAGAACCTAAGAAATAAATATGCATCTCTTGGAAAATAGACTTAGTGAGATGGAGAGGAGGCTAATGTCTTGATACATAGAGAAAGCATACTGCTTGACCAGATTCAAACTTGCTCAGTGTTTTTCCAAGTCCTTTCAGCCTGAGTTTTAAGAATCTTTATGTTTAGCCCCAATCCATCTACCTAACTGTATTTCCAACACATTCTCCACTCCCATAAACCGGTCTTCCTTATTGGTCCATGCGCTTATGCACCTAGAGGTAACCATGTATTCTGTTTCATGTGTCAGGAATGCCTGATGCTAAACTTTGCGCAAAATTTAAGGTCAAATTAATTCTAAATTCTCTAGGTAATCCTCAACTTCTCCACTACATTTGATTCTCTTTTTACTTTTCACTTTTGTAGTACTGGTATAGCCAGAACCTCATTTTTTGTTTTGGCACTGATCTCCCATAACTGATATTTATTCAGTTAATTTTGATATTGAATTCAGGTGCAACATCCTCTACTCATCCATTCACTAATTTATTCAACTAATGTTCATAGAAACCCACTATGGCAATCTACTTGATAATACAAGGGATGAAGCAAAGATTAAGACAGCGTGATCTTGTACATTTTTAGTTTTTTTTTTTTTTTTTTTTTAGTATCCACAAGTTCCTGAGCACATGGACAAGTAAAACATCAATGCTCAGCCAACTCTTTTGGTTATCTGGTTCTCCCTCCAGGCCTTCTACACATTCATCAAAGCTTTCATGGAACCACAGGGAGGCTGGCTCGATATTTTGTACCCAGTTTTATTGAATATTCTATCAACCTTGCTAAAAATAAACTTACTGTAGAGAAACTTAACATCAGTAGCCATAGTTGCTGACAACTTTTGATTATCTGGAGTAAGAAACGGTGAACAAAAAGTGAGATTAAATTGGCCTAAAATACATAAGATGGTATAGGACTTTGAATGTTGGCTGGTGAGGGGTGGAGAGAGAAGCAGGAAAGTGCAGGGGGTAGTGAGTAGAACAAACAAAAGCCAAGTTGGCTTCAGATAAAGTGGCTATGTGTCCACAACATTGTCCATAAGGAAAGGGCTGAAGAGAGCACTTTCCTAGCCAACTACGCCGTTGCATGGGGCTGCTTTGTGGGGATCTCTAGGTGGTGAAAATATTTGTCATCAATGGATAGTTCAGAGTTCCCAAGGTTATGTCCTCTTCGTAATTGTGTCTGATGTTACAGGTGCACATACTGGCTGCTGGAAGAAGGGGACAGTCAAGGGCGGGAGGAGGAGCTGGCTAGGTTCATTGTTAGAAATCTATCCACATGAGAGCAAGTTCAAGGAGGACCCTAGACCCTGTAGGGAAGACAGAACATCATCAGGAAAAGAAAGCATAGTTGCATTCTTTAGCAGGAGTCAATTTGAAGGGAAAATGCTCAGTAAGCATGCCATACCCAAGACTTTCTTGGACTGGGGAAGCAAGACTATTGGCAACCACACAGACATGGTGCTGGTGCATTTATTACCACATATATAGATAGGTTTGGCAGAATCGGCTCCACCTTTGAGTGGGGTAGAGGTAGAGTTGCAGGTCAAAGGTTTTTTCATACCCAGGGGAACGCTGAAAGTAATAGGTGAAACTGGGACCAGCAGGCGTTGACATTGTAACAGTTTAGTCCTTTTCCATTTTTTCTCCTTTGACACGACTAGAATAGTTTACATTATTTTATCTTTCTTCTTCTCATGTGGAAGGTAGAGAAATTAATTAGCTGTGAAATGACTCATGCAGAAACAAAGATCAAATATGAAGGGAAACAAGGAAAATAAATATAAATGTATTGGATAGCCAACTCCTGAATATTCAAGGCAAAAACAAAGCAAATAAACCACAAAAAACCCACAGGCATTATTTTGATAATGAAATAGTGTGCTGATGGAAGATCAGGTGGTTTCACCAGAATTTGAATTAGTCTTCTTATGAGCGAACCCTTCTTCCAACTTACAAATAGAGAATTTAAGAAAAGATATTGGAATAGCGCAGATTGGAGCATTCAGAAGAAAATCTGTATTACAATTCCTCTTTCATTTTATATGAACCTATTAAAACAATTTGCAACTTTCATTTACCAGAATAGCACTCCCTCTCATGAACAGGTATTGGCACCAACTCAATCGTATTCGCTATATTCTGAGTAGTGTTAATTTATTTTTCTCTTATATCACTGGTTGCCACAGTATATTCACTTTGATTTAAAAAACCCAGAACACAACTTAATTTTAACAAATAATGTAATTTAAAAGAACTATTTATTGAGTCTAATACTAAATTGTATTTTTTCCCATAGAGTATTGCCAAAGTTGAATTTTCAAACTTTGCTTCCCATTTCTTCCAGCTTTTTTTTTTTCCCCCACTAGGACTTTTCCATTCTTTTATCTGAAAGAAACAATCCCTTCTCAGTTTTCTTATTAAAAACATTTTACCTATAACTGATCAGAGCATAGTCATCCTAAAAGTAGATTTATTCAGAAGACAGATAATAATCCAGTTGCTGAGAAACTAAATGGATACATTAGTTCTTAATTCTGATACACTCTGCTTTAACACACATTATCAATGTCTGAAATTTTTTTTCTGATGGTCATTTATATTGTCCATATCTGCACTTTCTGTTTTCTCTTACGGTAGTCAGGTTCTGATGAGGTCAAATGTAAGGCATTCCCAGAGAGATTATGCTCTGGTTACAAAGCATAAGATTGGTCATTTCAAATCCTCCCTTCTACTTTTGGCAGATGGCTGTGGGATTGCAAAACTAGTAAGAGCTGTTTGTGACTCAGTTTTTCCAACTCTTAAAAGGGGACTAACATACCAAAATCCATCTTGCACTTACAGAAATTTGTGGAGAATATGTGAAATAATTTGATAATTTCTGTAAAAATGGTTTCTATGTTTTGTTGAAACTATTCTATTTTAAAATTTCATATATTCTCAGACAATGAAATGGTGATATCAAAGTGGGCTTGATTACCAAGCTTGTTTTTATAAGATTAAAAAACCACATATCTTACATTTACTATAGGTTTGAAAACAAAACTTTGTTCAAATTAATAATTTTCTGTGGAAAGCACGAAAAAGAGGCTTTTCAAAATGACTACTAAAATAATTATTACCTTTTTGAACTCAACCACAGCATGACCATAGTATAAAATGAAAAAAGAAATGGCAAAAGCAATAATCATTAATAACGCTTCCAATAATAAATCTAACAAAAATATTACCGATGGAAAAAATTGGCTTAGAAAGTATGTGCTTTAGTATTAGTCTCAGTATCATTGCCATTGTTATAACAACAGAGCATGAATTAAATTGTAAATCAAGCGTAGTGTATACTTGGGAGGAGGGGACATACTGTGAGTGATGCAAAATGATTCTTCTAACAGCCTTAGGTGGTAACAATGAGCAGGCATTCTACAGAAGCTCAAAGCAGGAGATGCATCCTGGCTTTCAGTTGTTAGAGGATGACATGGGCTCTCTTTTGAGTTGGCCAATGCTCTGGTATTTTAGAGTATACAAGAAGAGCATGCATGACTACTGGGTGAGTTTTAGAATGGATTCATCCATATGGAATGGGAATGCATTAGGTGATCTGAAAACAAAAAACAAAAAACAAAAAACAACGCTTCCAGTGTTGACATTCTATGATTCTAGTCTTTTTGGAAAGAAATTCATAGATTTGATCCTTGTACCTCAGGACTGTATACTCTATAGCAGACACAGAGGTACATATGTGGAGGGTTGTTCACCCACAGAACTGGATACATTTTCATCAACGCCTTGGTGATTATGCTGCTTTTAATGATATCAGCAAGACTTGTTTTTATCATGATCTATTGCCACAGGACTGTGTGTACTGTAAATGTGATTGCTGTTTTTACTCTGAGTATAACTCAGGGAGGAAAGAAGTAGCAGCTTTGCCTCTGGTGGTGAGAGGCAGGAAAGGAGAGTCAGGGCATTGCCATGGCACAAGTAATAGCCATGCAATCAGTGATCACTCTCTCCTAGTCCTGATTAAACTGAATGCTGATGGGCTGATTAAGGTCCCTTCTAAACTTCCAGGACATCTGCTACCACCAAATGTTAGTGGCTCATAAGCATTATGCAGTAATTGAAAGTAGAGAACTGAAATTCCTCTTAATTTTGTAACTGGGAAGAGCAAGTACATTTTATCTTTTAGTTTTGTATCTCCAACCTCTAAAAATCATTAAATGCTTCCTTGGAAGGGGTATTTTTTCATTTACCGCCATTATTAGAATAAAAAGTGTGGAGTAATTTATCAGTAGATCAGGATCAAGAACTTTGAAAAGTTCTACTCCTTACCTCATGAAGCTGCTAGAACTGCAGATGGGTATGGTGGAAGGAGAGTGATTTTAGAGGAAAGCAGATGTTGTTCAAACTCTTTGCCTGCCACTTGCTAAATGAGGGATCTTGATAGAATTAATTAGCCTTTGGAGTCTTAGTTTCATCACCTATGGAATAAGGATACTAAAACAATTTATAGTGGTTGTTGTGCTAGACACATAGGCAGCAGGAAACAAATGATGGAGAAGGTTGCATTTGTTGTAGGGATTTGACTATAGACAATTGAGGGATCTTGTTAAAGAGTGTATGCACAGTTACCGCATCTGTGTTGGTTGCTGCAGCTTGCAGTCGGCTTGGTCAGGAAGAAAGAATGGAAGAAGATGGATGAGAAGAAAGATAGACAAGAAGTAGGAGAGAGTGAGTACAGATTGGAACCTGCAAGGAAGGGCTGGAGCGCTCAAGGATGAAATGGAACTCAGGTGAGGCTCATAGCCTCCAGGCCTCCCACTTCGATGAGGTGGATGATCCAGCAGTATCTGGAGGAACTAAAGCCTGGGTGTTGCTTCACTCCAAGGTGAGTCAGCAGATTAGAATGAGCATGAGCTGCAGGAGTGCTGGCAACAGCGTCTGCAGCTCTGCTCCAGCCTTCCCAGTAGCAAGAGAATATGGCATCCATTTCACTTCCACCTTCCATGTCTCATGTAAAATGTCTCCGGTGGCCCAAGTGAATCTAGAACTGTCCAGGGAAAAGGGATTCTTTTCTGGTTAACAGTACCAGTGAGCTAAGTTAACACAGAACAAAGCCACAATAGGGTAAAGTACCTATTGATATTAAGGATTCCTTCCACCCTTCTTTCTCTTAATCATCTGGCCTGTTCTCACACCTTGCATGCAGTTGCCATTCTAATTCCTCCTGGTACTCAAGCATACACAGTGAAATTCTCGCTTCCTCAACATATCTCTAGATCAGCAGTTCTCGACCAAGGTGACTTTGTCCCCCAGGGGACAGTTGGCAGTGTCTGGGGATATTTGGGGTTGTCATGACAAGGGAGAGAACACTACTGTCATGTAGCAGGTAAAGGTCGGGGATGCTAAATGTCCTGTGATGCACAGAACAGCTTATAACAAAGAATTATCCAGCTCAAAATGTCAATGATCTTAAGACTGAGAAACCTTGTTGTGTCTTTACTTGCTCATTTATCTCCATGGTTTCTGAGGAAGAAACATTCACTTCTTTCCTAAAGTCAGTTCCTTTACCTGTTGGAGAAGTCCATTCGCTCGCTTCTCTCTCCATCTACCTCACAGACCAAACAGATTAAAACAATCACATTTGCTTTCCCTTTAGATCTTTCGAAGTTCCATGCACTTGCTAGCCCTTTCTTTAATTACAAACTCTAATCAAAGGATCCATTGATTACTTGTTTCCTCCATACCCCTGGAGTCTGGTCCCTCTCAGCAAAAACCTCACAGCAAAAATTTTAGATTAGTGAGACTCTTATTCTGAAAAAACTTGTGGATTTTTAAAAGGTAAAATTAATGGACTTTTCAGTCAAATTAATTTTATTTCTTATATACATGGTCTTCAAATTCTCTCTCCTATCCCCCTCATGAAGTCATCATGTCAAATTTTTATCCCTAATATTGTAACAAAACTTCTTTTTAATATCTCCAGTGACTTCCAGGTTGCTTAATCCCTTGATCATTTCCCACTCCTCTGTATTCACCTGCTCATCAGTATTTGGCATCTTTTTTTTTTTAACTTCTTAATTTTTTTTATTTCAATAGATTTTTGGGGAACAGGTAGTGTTTGGTTACATGAATAAGTTCTTTAGTGGTGATTTCTGAGATTTTGGTGCACCCATTACCTGAACAGTGTACACTGTACCCAAGGTGTAGTCTTTTATCCCTCGCCCACCCGCCACCCTTTTCCCCGATTTCCCAAAGTCCAATGTATCATTCTTACACCTTTGTGCTCTCATAGTTTAAGTCCCATATATGAGTGAGAACATATGATGTTTGGTTTTCCATTCCTGAGTTACTTCACTTAAAATAATAGTTTCCAGTTCCATCTAGGTTGCTGTGAATGCCATTATTTCATTCCTTTTTATGGCTAAGTAGTATTTCATGGTATATAGATACCACAATTTCTTTATCCACTCATGACTGATGGGCATTTGGGCTGGTTCCATAGTTTTGCAATTGCAAATTGTGCTGCTATAAACATGCATGCACCAGTATCTTTTTTGTATAATGACTTCTTTTCCTCTAGGTAGATACCTAATATTGGGATTGCTGGATTAAGCAGTAGATCTACTTTTAGTTCTTTAAGGAATCTCCACACTGTTTTCCACAGTGATTGTATTAGTTTACATTTCCACCAACAGTGTAAAAGTGTTCCCTTTTCACCACACCCATGCCAACATCTACTTTTTTTTTTTTTTTTTTTTTAATGGCCATTCTTGCAGGAGTGAGGTGGTATTGCATTGTGGTTTTGATTTGCATTTCCCTGGTAATTAGTGATGTTGAGCATGTTTCTATATGCTTGTTGGTCATTTGTATATCTTCTTTTGAGAATTGTGTATTCATGTCCTTAGCCCACTTTTTGATGGGGTTGTGGTTTTTTTTTTTTTTTTCCTGCTGATTTGTTTGAGTTCTTTGTAAATTCTGGGTATTAATTCTTTGTCGGATATATAAATTGTGAAGATTTTCTCCCACTCTGTGGGTTGTCCATTAACTCTGCTGATTGTTTCTTTTGCTGTGCAGAAGTTTTTTAGTTTAATTAATCCCATCTATTTGTTTTTGTTGCGTTTGCATTTGGGTTCTTGGTCATGAAGTCTTTGCCTAAGCCAACGTCTGGAAGGGTTTTTCTGATGTTATCTTCTAGAATCTTCATGGTTTCAAGTCTTAGACTTAAGTCCCAGCACCATTTGTTGAATAGGGTGTCCTTTCCCCACTTTATGTGCAAGATGGAGCTATCTTGGGTTGATTTTTATATAATGTGATGAGGATCCAGTTTTATTCTTCTGCACGTGGCTTGCCAATTATTCCAGCACCGTTTGTTGAATAGGGTGTCCTTTCTCTATGTTTTTGTTTGCTTTTTTGAAGATCAGTTAGCTGTAAGTATTTGGGTTTATTTCTGGGTTCTCTATTGTGTTCCATTGGTCTATGTGCCAATTTTTATACCAGTATCATGCTGTTTTGGTGACTATGGCTTTATAATAGTATAGTTTGAAGTTGGGTAACGTGATGCTTCCAGATTTGTTCTTTTTGCTTAGTCTTGCTATGGCTATGCAGATTCTTTTTCTTGGTTCCATATAAATTTTAGGATTTTTTTCTAGTTCTGTGAAGAATGATGATGGTATTTTGATGGGAATTGAATTGAATTTCTAGATTGCTTTTGGTAGCATGGTCATTTTCACAGTATTGATTCTACCCATCCATGAATATGAGATGTGTTTCCATTTGTTTGTGTCATCTGTGATTTCTTTCAGCAGTGTTTTGTAGTTTTCCTTGTAGAGGTCTTTTGCATCCTTGGTTAGGTATATTCCTCAGTACCTTTTTTTTTTTTTTGGCAGCTATTGTGAAAGGGGTTGAGTTCTTGATTTGAATCTCAGCTTGATTACTGTTGATGTATAGCAGAGCTTCTGATTTGTGGACGTTAATTTCGTATCCTGAAACTTTCATGAATTTATTTACCAGCTCTGGGAGCTTTTTGGATGAGTCTTTAGGATTTTCTAGGTATACAATCATATCATCAGCAAACAGCGAGAGTTTGACTTCCTTTTTACCAATTTGCATGCCCTTTATTTTTTTCTCTTGTCTGATTATTCTGGCTAGGACTTCCAGTACTATGTTGAATAGAAGTTGTGAATGTGGGCATCCTTGTCTCATTCCAGTTCTCAGAGGGAATGCTTTCAACTTTTCCCCATTCAGTATAATGTTAGCTGTGAGTTTTTCGTAGATGACTTTTACAACCTTAAATTATGTCCCTTCTACGCTGATTTTGCTGAGGGTTTTAATCATAAAAGGATGCTGGATTTTGTCAAATTCTTTTTCTGCATCAATTGAGATGATCATGTGATTTTTGCTTTCAATTCTGTTTATGTGGTGTATGACATTTATTGGCTTACATATGTTAAACCATCCCTGCATCCCTGATATGAAACCCATTTTATCATGATGGATTATCTTTTTGGTATGCTGTTGGATTCGGTTAGCTAGTATTTTGTTAAGAATTTTTGCATTTATGTTCATTAGGGATATTGGTTTGTAGTTTTCTTTTTTTTGTTACGTCTTTCCCTGTTTTGGTATTAGGGTGATACTGGCTTCATAGAATGATTTAGGGAGGATTCCCTCTTTTTCTATCTTGTGGAATAGTGTCAGTAGGATTGGTACCAATTCTTCTTTGAATGTTTGATAGAATTTAGCTGTGAATCCATCTGGTCTGGGACATTTTTTATTGGCAACTTTAAAATTACCATTTCAATCTCGCTGCTTGTTATTGGTCTGTTCAGAGATACTATATTTTTCTGTTTTAATCTTGGAGGGTCATATATTTCCAGGAATTCATCCATCTCCTCTAGGTTTTCTAGTTTATGTGTATAAAGGTGTTCATAGTAGCCTTGAATAATCTTTTGTATTTCTGTGGTTTCAGTTGTAGTATCTCCCAGTTGAGCTTATTTGAAGCTTCTCCCTTCTTTTCTTGATTAATCTTGCTAATGATCTATTAATTTTATTTATCTTTTCAAAGAACCAGCTTTTCGTTTCATTCTTTTTGTTTGTTTGTTTCAATTTCATTTTGTTCTGCTCTAATCTTCGTTATTTCTTTTCTTCTGCTGGGGTTCGGCTTGAATTGTTCTTGTTTCTGCAGTTCCTTGAGGTGTGACCTTAGATTGTCTATTTGTGCTCTTTCAGACTTTTTGATGAAGGTATTTAATGCTATGAACTTTCCTCTTAGCAACACTTTTGCTGTATCCCAGAGGTTTTGATAGGTTGTGTCACTATTATCGTTCAGTTCAAATAATTGTTAAATTTCTGTCTTGATTTCGTTGTTGACCCAAAGTTCATTCAGGGACAGATTATTTAATTTCCATGTATTTGCATGGTTTTGAGGGTTCCTTTTGGAGTTGATTTCCAATTTTATTTTACTGTGGTCTGAGAGAGTACTTAATATAATTTCAATTTTCTTAAATTTACTGAGACTTGTTTTATGGCCTATCATAAGTTCTATCTTGAAGAATGTTCCATGTGCTGATGAATATAATGTATATCCTGCAGTTGTTGGGTAGAACATTCTGTAAATATCTGTTAAGTCCATTTGTTGTAGGGCATAGTTTCTTTGTTGTTTCTTTGTTGACTTTCTGTCTTGATGACCTATCTTGTGTTGTCAGTGGAGTATTGAAGTCCCCCACTATTATTGTGTTGCCATTTATTGCATTTCTTAGGTCTAGTAGTAATTGTTTTATAAATTTGGGAGCTCCAGTGTTAGGTGCATGTATATTTAGGACTGCGATATTTTCCTGTTGGACTATTCCTTTTATCATAATATAATGTCCCTTCTTGTCTTTTTAAACTACTGTTGCTTTAAAGTTTGATTCTTCTGATATAGGAATAGCTACTCCTGCTTTCTTTTGGTGTCTATTTGCATGGAATATCCTTTTCCACTCCTTTACCTTAAGTTTGTGTGAGTCATTATGTGTTACGTGTCTCCTGAAGACAGCAGAAACTTGATTGGTGAATTTTTATCTACTCTGCCATTCTGTATATTTTAAGTGGAGCATTTAGGCCATTTATATTTAATGTTAGTATTCTATTCATCATGCTATTTGTTGCCTAAATATCTTGTTTTTTTCTTTTTTTCCATTGTGTTATTGTTATATAGGTACTGTGATATTTATGCTTTAAGGAGGTCCTATTTTGTTGTATTTTGAAGATTTATTTCAAGATTTAGTGCCACTTTTAACAGTTCCTGTAGTGCTGGCTTGGTAGTGGCAAATTTGTTCAGCATTTGTTTGTCTGGAAAAGACTCTATCTTTCCTTCATTTATGAAGCTTAGTTTTGCTGGATACAAAATTCTTGGTTTATAATTGGTTTGTTCAAGGAAGCAAAAATAGGACCCCAGTCCTTTCTAGCTTGTAGGGTTTTTGCTGAGAAATCTGCTGTTAATCTGATAGGTTTTCCTTTATAGGTTACCTCTTGCTTTTGCCTCACAGCTCTTCAGATCCTTTCCTTTGTCTTGACTTTAGATAAACTGATGACTATGTGCCTAGGCAATGATATTTTTGTGATGAATTTCCCAGGTGTTCTTTGAGCCTCTTGTATTTGGATATCTAGGTCTCTAGCAAGGTCAGGAAAGTTTTCCTCGATTATTCCCTCAAATATGTTTTCCACACTTTCAGATTTCTCTTCTTCCTCAGGAACACCAATTATTCTTAGGTTTGGATGTTTAACATAGCCCCAAACTTCTTGGAGGCTTTGTTCATTTTTTAAAATTCTTTTTTTCTTTGTCTTCGATAGATTGGGTTAATTCAAAAGCCTTGTCATTAAGCTCTGAAGTTCTTTCTTCTGCTTGTTTGATTCTAATGCTAAGACTTTCCAATGTGTTTGGCATTTCCCTAAGTGTGTCCTTGATTTCCAGAAGTTGTGATTGTTTTTTATTTATGCATCAATTTCACTGAAGAACCTTCCTTTCATATCCTGTATTACAGTTTTGACTTTTTAAAGTTGGACTTCACCTTTCTCTGGTACCTCCTTGATTAGCTTAATAATCAACCTTCTGAATTCTTTTTCTGACAATTCAGATTTCGTCTTGGTTTGAATCCATTGCTGGTGAGCTGGTATAATCTTTTAGGGGCGTTAAAGGACACTTTTTATTTATTATTATTTCTCTTGGAAACTGTGATTTTATTTTTGTTTATCTTTTATTTTAGGTTCAGGGGTACATGTACAGGTGTTTAGTTACATAGGTAAACTTGTGTCCTGGAGTTCTGTTGTGCAGACTATTTCATTACCCAGGTATTAAGCCTAGTATCTATTAGTTATTTTTCCTGATCCCCTCCAACCAACCTCCACCCTCTGATAGGCCTGAGTGTGTCTTGTTCCCCTCTATGTTTCCATGTGTTCTCATTTTTAGCTCCCACTTATAAGTGAGAACATGCTGTATTTGGGTTTCTGTCCCTGTGTTAATTTGCTAAGAATAATGGCCTCCAGTGCCATCCATGTTCCTGCAAAGGACGTGATCTTGTTCTTTTTCATGGCTGTGTAGTATTCCATGGTGTATATGTACCACATTTTCTTTATCTAGTCTACCATTTCTGGGCATTTAGGTTGATTCCATGTCTTTCCTATTGTGAATAATGCTGCACTAAACATACGTGTGCATGTGTCTTTATAACAATTTATATTGCTTTGGGTATATACCCAGTAATGAAGTTGCTGGGTTAAATGGTATTTCTGTTTTTATGGCTTTGAGGAATCACCACACTGTTTTCCGCAATGGTTGAACTAATTTACATTCCTTCCAACAGTGCATAAGCATTTCTTTTTCTTTGCAGCCTTGCTAGCATCTGTTGTTATTATTATTTTTTGACTTTTTAGTACTAGCCACTCTGACTGGTATGAGGTGGTATCCCATTGTGGTTTTGACAAAGTCTCCACTTTTAACAAATAGAAATATCAATCTTTTCATGATAAAAAATGAACTCCTGTGTGTGTGTGTGTTTTTTCCCCCTGTAAACCTATCTCAGGAAATGTCAGCTCTTTCCTTTCAATTATTCCAACCCGAAACCTTGAGCTAGTCCTCAACCCTTCTCTCTCCCAAACTATATACAATCAATCATAAAATATTATCAGTTTTATCTTCAGTGGATAGAAAGTTTTCTGGCCTTACCCAGGGCCTTCTCTCCAGAGCACACATTATTAACAATGATCTGCTAATTTTAACATCTTTTGCGGTTGGATAGGCTGAGAATTTCTCAAATCATCTAGTCCTGGCTCTTTTTGCTTAATGATTCTTTCTTCATTTCTCTCTTTCTTCTAGCGTTTTAGTGTAAACAACACAAGAAACGGGCCTACATCTTCAATACTTCACTTAGAAATCTCCTCAGTTAAATTCCCAAGTTTATCACTTAAAAGTTCTGCTTTCCACACAATGGTAGGTCACAATTCAATGAAGCTCCCTGTCACTATATAACAAAGATCACTTTTCTTTTAATTTGTAATAACACTTTTCTCATATTCTTCTGAGCCCTCTGAGCAGCGTCTTTACTGTTCATGTTTCTACTAATCTGCTTCTGGCAATATACGCATTCTCCAAGACAGCAGTCCCCAACCTTTTTGACACCAGGGACCGGTTTTACAGAAGACATTTTTTTTTTTTTCCCATGGAATAGGGGTGGCGGATGGTTTTGGGATGAAACTGTTCCACCTCAGATCACCAGCATTAGTTAGATCCTCACAAGGAGCACACGACCTAGATCCCTTGCATGCACAGTTCACAATATGGTTTGCGCTCATGTGAGAATCTAATGCTGGCGCTGATGTGACAGGAGGCAGAGCTCAGGCGGTAATGCTGGCTCACACGCTGTTTACCTCCTGCTATGTGCCCCATTCCTAACAGGCCACCGGCTGGTACCGGTCTGCAGCCTGCAGGTGGGGACCCCTACTCTAAGATGATAGAGGATTTCTCTACTGTGCTTCTCACTTCTTTCTGAGCGCTCACCAGTTGTGCCTTTAATGTCCGTATTTCTCCTAATAGTCTGTTTAAAGCAACCTATCTATCATGTGCCTCAAAAATGTTTCCAGGCTCTGTCCATCACCAAATTCCAAAGCCACTTCCACATTTTTAGGTATTTAATACAGCAGCACACCACTTCCTGGTACCAAAATCTGCGTTTGTTTCTGGTGGCTGCTGTAGCAAGTGACCACAAACCTGGTGACTGAAAACATCAGAAATTTACTCTGTTGCAGTTCTGGAGCCCAGAGTCTGAAATCAGTATCCTGGGTCAAAATCAAGGTGTCAGCAATGCTGCACTCATTCCTGCAGTTCCTGGGGGACCTAGGAATAATTTCCTTGTCTCTTCCAGCTTCTAGTGGATACTGCTATTCCTTGGCTTCTGGTTGCATACCTCCAGTCCTTAAGGCTAGGATCTCCAAATATCTCTCTACTTCATCTTTACATCACCTTCTCCTCTCTGTGTAAAATCTCCCTCGGCCTTCCTGTAATAAAGATACATGTGATTGCATTTAGAGCTCACCTGGATAATCCAGAATCATTTCCCCATCTCAAGATCCTTAACTTGGTCACATAGGCAAAGACCCCTTTCTAGCCACATAAGACAACATTCACAGATTTCAGGAGTTAATGCCTGGATAGATTTTGAAGGGGCATTATTTAGCCTACTACAACTTGAAAGCCCCTTCAAGACCCGGACTGTGCCTCTGGATGCAACAATCATACTATACCAGGAAACAGAAACTACCTATGTATGTATGTATGTATGTATTTATTTTTTGAGACGGAGTCTCGCTCTGTCACCCAGGCTGGAGTGCAGTGGCCGGATCTCAGCTCACTGGAAGCTCCGCCTCCCGGGTTTATGCCATTCTCCTGCCTCAGCCTCCTGAGTAGCTGGGACTACAGGTGCCTGCCGCCACGCCCGGCTAATTTTTTTTTTTGGTATTATTATTTTTTTTAGTAGAGACAGAGTTTCACCGTGTTAGCCAGGATGGTCTCGATCTCCTGACCTCGTGATCCGCCGGTCTCGGCCTCCCAAAGTGCTGGGATTACAGGCTTGAGCCACCGCGCCCGGCCAACCTATGTATTTTAAACCCTGAGACCTCACTCTGTTTATCTCCTTGATTGTCCTATTTTCAGCACAGCCACCACACAAAGCTGTCACGACTTGTCTTCTAGATGCCACACTCATGATTTTCTGTTAATGTCAAATGCATTATTTGGGAAACTCCAATCATTTTGTAAGTGAACTCAGCATTGTGGAGTTGGGGTTGCGTCAGCAGCATATAACTGGCATTTTAAATGCACTGAACCAAAAGTCAGGAAACTGGGTTTAAGTCTTTCATGTTACTTTTAAGAACTTGAGACCTATGGCCAGTGACTTGGCCTTTCTCACTCTTAGTTAATTCATCTGCAAAATGCATATTAATGCTTATGGAGATTAAAATGAAGTGACTTAGGAGAAAGGCTTTGCTAACTTAAAGTTTTAGTGAAATAACAAATAAGATGAAGATGATATGAATCTTGACCAAGATGGTCTTAATGAGAGAGATTTCTTTCTCTTTCTAGGCCCCTGACCTCGCTTTTCCTAGAGCATTTAATTTAGAAAACTTGCAATCAATTCTTTATCTACCTCTTTGAGATGTAAATCTTCTCCCAGCCTCTTGCCAGTTTTACAATCAAGGATTGTCTTTCTTAAGGATCTGGGAGTCATTCCTTTGAAATGTAATCATCAAGGAAGATAGTAGCCTTATCTTCCGGTCTCTGTGGGGTAGGGGGAGGGTAGGAGCCTAACTTCAGTGAGAGTCTTGCTCCAGGTTGTAAAACTACCTCTTGTCCTGAAGATAAGAGAAAGTTTACTTTTTCTTTGGGTAAGAGGCAGAAGGCCTTATGATATCCCACATCTCAGCTTTTAAAAACTCGCCATGTATTGTTTCAGTGGAGTTGAGTTAATACTGGTCTCTCTTTCCCATTACAATAGACTTAAGTAAAATCTTCCTTACCTATTTAACTTTGTCTGATGCAATTTTGCTTTGACAATGGTTTCACAAAGTAACCACCACACTTTAATCCCTTCTGTCAAGACTCTCCAATATGAGTGTAAAAGTGATATTACTTTCAGAGAAAATTATTGAATACTTTTTCATTTTTGTTCCTCCAAATTTATGTCATGTTCATGCTTTGAAGAGCATGAGATCCCCTCTTGCTGGATATGTCCTTTTTCATCATCTCATTTTTATCACTCCCCCATGTAATACCCTAGTTATGCTTATTTTTCCTTATTTGCAGCTGTTAAATGATAATTTTCAAAAAAGGGAAAATCATGACTCCCATACAGATATGATAGTTGTTAAAGCTTTTATTTAACTCATTAATTAAAGAAGGAACTAAGTAGATGTTTAATAGGTTCAAAAGAGAATCCTAGCTTCTCCACAGAAGGGAGGAAAGTCAATTGACTCAGCAGAATTTCTAGAGGCAATAATTATTTTGCATCACTATCAGTTATCTACAGCTTACAGAGATGTAAAATAGCTTCCATAGAATCATAATTCTGCTTATGTGTAGACAACGTATAGTTTTCCTTTGAAGGGCAAATTTTCCCTTACAGAGCATTAATTCATTTTCTTTTTTACAATATGACGAGGAGTTGCAAGATGAAAGTGCTGGAGAACTATTGAAATTCCTCAGAGTTAGGATTTGGGTAACTGTTTTATTTATAATTTTTTAAAAATGAAAACAAGGTTAAAGTACTTTAATAGAAGGCAGCCAATGAACCTGAGGAAGGATTTAATGAAAGTACTGTTATGTTAAAGGACAATGAGGTTCAGAATCTCAAGATGGAAATAACTTCATTTTTAGTGCTACTGGTGTGTAGGGAGGGAGAAAATATCAATTTGATCAGAGTGCACAAGATTTTTTAATATTTGAAATGCAGTTGGCCTGCTGGATATAACCCATGAGCCCTTTGAGCCTCTGAAGAATGATTCTTTTAACAGCTATCTAGGAGCGAGATAATGGAGCCAGGCAGCTCTGGGATGAAGCTGCAAGAGCTTGGGCAGGAGGCAGGCTCAAAAGGGACGTTCATGGGTATGGGATGAAAGGGTGTTACCCTGTCTAGTGGTTCATTCTGACCTTAAAAGTCCTCAATGCCAAGTTTCATCAGTGCTGAGTGATCTTTGCTCTCAGTTTAGTGTGCAACATCATGTGGCATAAAGTAGTTATTGTTAAGTGTCCTCACATTTTAGGGACAATAGGAACAACATGCAAATGAACCATGGGTAGTATTCTTGGCCATATACAATTATGGGTATTTAAAATTTTTAGATGCTAATTAAGCCCGAAGTTCTTTGTGAATAGTGCCAATTTGCCTCCAAATAACATGTTACAGAGATAGAATAATTCACCATAAGTGACTGCACCAGCAACAGTGGCTGGCACATATATAGATGCTATTCAATAAATGTGCTTGGTATTGACTGATTGGAAAAGCATCCAAGAAGAGTTTCCATTTTTCTCTGATAAAACACACTTGCTGTTCAGTGGTTGACAAAGAAGTGGCTGACTTCAAACAGTGGTGGTGTGGCCTGGTGCTACTGTCGTGCACACTAATTCAACCTTACTTTTTCTTAGAGTTCCTATTATGTTATGTAATCTTTATGTCCTCTGTTCATCTTTGGGGAACCAAACTATAGGATTCAGGAACACAATGGCAGTGTAAATGCAAATAAATGTGCACATTTAATGAAAAAACTCTAGCTTGGGAAACTTTCTTGCACTCTGTGGTTGGAGAGTTATCTAGAATGTCATCGTCTCCAGACATGTTTGTAATCATAGGTATAATGCATCTTGATTTCCAAGTAATAGGCCTATTGAACTGAACAATATGGGAACAGAACACACTGACCTCTCTAATGACAGAAACTATTAACTACTGTCCTTATAAACCACGGGGCCTCCAGGGTGGTGCTTTCAGAGGTGACACGGCACCACCTGCAGCTCTTCCTCCTCCCCCTCTTCTTCCTTCTTTTGAAGGCAAGTAGCTGAATAGGAGAAAACACCATATAAAATACTAAAAAACCCCAGCGAATACAATGTGAAATATTGAAAGAGAATTTTTTTTTGAAGATGCAAGTGATTATCTATCTGAATTTGAACCAAAAAGAATAAATAAATCCTTTAGAAAATAGGAACAAATTGGGACACATTTTTTTTAGCCTTTCAAAGTCACTTCAGGAAAGATTTCAAAGGTTTTTTTTTGTAACTTTTGCTTTTAATTACAGAAATAATAAATGTCAATTTTAATAGAAAATAAAAGTAAATTATTTAAAAGAAAACTAAAGTTTCCACCTAGAGAAGAACAATGAGCATAATTTGATATATAATCTTGCACTGCTTTCATGAAACATTTACATATTTATAATTATAAATATTTTATATATGATGTGCAATAATTTTATAATTTTTTCTGTTGAATCATTTAAAAATATTTTTGTAGCCTTTTTTCATTTAGTATATTGATGTTTTATGATGTCATGAAAAAATATTTCATCATTATTGTTTTAGAAGGACAGTTTGCTTCTAAATAAATTATACATGCACATGTGGAATATACATAAATACAGAACAGATATATATTTAATAGGAATATACACATATGTATGTGTGTGTGTATATATATCTGTCACTGCTTTTTATATTATAGCTCTTCTTCTATTATTACATTTAGTTTCATGTAGATATATTCTATTAAGAGTAAATATTACACAGATAGAATGAAGATACTTTATGTTATAATTCTTCAATATATAGAATTTGTTTTTACTTATTCAAATATGTAATCCTTTTCTACATAACCATCTGAATGCTTACTTTCATAGAGCATGCATACTACTTTATTCTCAAGCAACCAGAAGTCCTTGAATGTTTTCTGAATAATCTATTGACCTATTGTCATCTCAAAACAAACCAGTAATATTTCTCCCATATATTCTATTATTTTCAATTTTTGTTAATCATACTCTAGCCTATTTGGAACTTATCATTTATCTGTTATTTAAGAATTACATTTATCGCATTATTTTTCTCAATCTTTTATGTGCTTGATATGGATCTCAGATAACGTGTCTCTCAGTAGTTTCTGCTAGATAATGTAAGAGGACGACAGCAAGGGGAGTTGATCTATTTATTTCAGGACCTTTAGGAAAGGCAGAAAACACAGCAATCTGAACTCTGGTTACTAAACCCAACTCCATTCTTCCTGACAGAAAGCCCTTGTACACAGAAAGAAATGTATCTGATGAATCGTAGCTAAGCAGAAATGAGATTTGTGTATAACAACTATCTGAGGCAGATCTTAATTAGCCTTTCCTGTTAACAAGTGGTAAGATGAGGCCAGGCACGTGGCACATCCCAGAAATTTGGGAGTCCAAAGTGGGGAGATCGCTTGAGCCCAGGAGTTTGAGGCCAGCCTAGGCAATATAGTGAAACCCCTATCTCTACAAAAAATGGGAAAAATTAGCCAGCATGGTGGCACATGCCTATAGTCCCAGCTTCTCAGGAAGCTGAGGTGGGAGGATCACTTGAGCCTGGGAGGTTGAGGCTGCAGTGAGCTGTGATCATGCCGCTGCACTCCAGCCTGGCAACAGAGTGAGACCTTATCTCAAGAAAATAAAACAAATAAAGAACAAAAATGGTAGCTGTTGAGAAGTCTCTAGACCATTTTAAGATCTTTATTCCTATATCCAATGACCGATTCTAAATACAGGCTTGCCTTCTATACAGATTAGTTAAAAAAGAAACAGAGATGCTTACAAGCTTTTACTTCAAACAGGTTATCAGAAAATCCTATAGGATTCGGTTTCCTGAAAATCTGTAAGGAATAACATTTAAATTCATGGAGTTCATCTTTTTACTCCATACTTCTGAACTTAAGGAGCCATTAGTCTTGTTTTGGGAATTAAAGAATATTTCCCTGTTTCAAAGCTGTTGTAGAAACTGCTTTCCTATATTCTACATCTTATGGAAATCCAGACTGAAATTCAGAGAGGATTTAGATAGCATGTTCAGGGTCTCTCTGCTTTTTATATTAAAACTCTAGAAGTTTCTACTTTCTTCTTGAAAGCAGCACTCTTGAATGGCAGACCTCATGTTGGCAAATGATGGATGCCTTCAAAGACTTACTTGACATATTTGATGGGGAAATCATATCAGCCCTCTGGTAGAGAAAGAGGGAAAGTCATTCTAGCAGGAGAATGACAGCCATTTTTATCAAGGGGCTTTGTGTTGTGTTTGATCTCTGCATGTATCTGCTTCTATCCAAAGAAGAGAAAGTGTATGAAAAGAAAGGTAGAAAAGCAAAGGTCCCAGGATTACAGGTAGGCTTCCTTAATTATTAGTAAACGAATTTTTACTGACAATCAGAATAATGCAGAAATAAAGAAGTTAACCCCCAGGTAAGACACATACCTCTTTCTGGCATAACCTTTGTGTGCAGCTGAGCCACAGATTAACTCTGTGGTGTCCACGGTTGAAGAATGAAGCTCTTTTCCCCTTAGAGTTAGTAATATTGAGGGTATATTTAAAAACAGATTTTGACCTGACATGTTTTATATTCTAAGGGCTCTATAGTCTAGGACAGACACCTAAATCCTATATCTAGGCACTGTTATGGGTGGATTTTTCCTTGAAATTGTTAATTAACTCGAGCATCAAAACATCTCATGCTGAAGATTACAGAGAGAATTTTTATTACCCTAGTATAAAAAGATTAACAGCCATTGATTGCTTTCCTTTTCGAATGTCATGAGAGAAACATAGATATTTATGCAGAGAAAGGTATAATCAGCAGTGGGTGGAGGCAGAAACAGCCATTCCCCGATTAACTTCATGGACATTCATCAGCAGAGAACATCTGAAAGAGTGTGAAGATAGATGCTTGAAATAGAATTGTGTACATATAAGTGAATATACAAATTATGCCATTGTGTCTGATCACTTTTATGTGACTCTAATTAGGATGCCAGCTACACTAAAATCCTTTCCTGTGTACTTTGTGTCTGATGTCTTTCAAGCAGCATTATGATTTGGCTTATCCATATTTTTGGATATAGTTGCATTCTCATTTGTGTATGAATTTCCATTGTATGAATTTAACATACACTACAAATATTTTACTATTGATGGGATTTTAGGTAATCTATTAGTTTTTGGCTCTTACAAATATTTATGCCTTGAATATTCTAGACAGTGAATGGCAATCTGTGGTTTAGGGCCTGTTACTGTACAGCCAGCGACCCAAGATTCTTTTAAATTTTTATTTTAAAGAATTTTTGAGAACATAAAGAAGATCATGTGACAGAGGCTGTAGGTAAACTTCAAAATCTAACAGATTTAATATCTAATTCTTTACAAAAAGTTTGTTTATTATGTTTTAGATCATGACTTTCCTAAGGTCCTTTTACTTATTTATACTGCCTGGGATTCAAAGAGCTTCTTGAAACTGTGGGTTGACTTCTTTCACGAGTATTGTAAATTCTCAGCTACTATCTTTAAAATATTGCCATGCCCCATTCTTTATCACTTCAGGTTTTGATAATCTAATTATACATATTTATACCTTTTGACTATGGCCCATATGTATCTTACATTATTTCCTTCATTTTTCCATTGAGTGCTTTAGCTGAATATTTTGTTTTGACTTATCTTCCAGTACAGGCATAGAGACTGTGGAGATAAATGCTTGAAATGGAATTGTGTACACATTAGTGAATACACAAATTATGCCATCGTGTCTGATCACTTTTATGTGACTCTAATTACGATGCCACCCACACTAAAATTCTTTCCTGTGTACTTTGTGTCTGATGTCTTTCAGACATCCTTTCAGGTTTCAGAGATATCAGAGATACTACGGGTTTGGTTTCAGAGCACTATAATAAAGTAAATATTGCAATAATATAAGCCACATGAATTTTTTGGTTTCCCAGTGCATATAAAAGCTATGTTTACACTATACTGTATTCTATTAAGCGTGCAATAGCATTATCTCTAAAAAATGTAAACATCTTAACTAAAAAATCTTTATTGTGAAAAAATGCTAATTATCATCTAACCCTTTAGCAAGTTGTAATGTTTTTGTTGGTGGAAAGGCTTTCCTCAATGTTGACGGGTGCTGACTGTCACATCTTCAGGCTCCAATTCTAATTCTAGTTTTTTGCTATTTCCACCACATTTGCAGTTCCTTTCTCCACTGAAGTCTTGAACCCCTGAAAATCATTCATGAGGATTGGAATCAACTTCTTCCAAACTCCTGTTAATGTTGATATTTTGACCTCTTCCCATGAATCACAAACGTTCTTAACGACAGGCAGAATGATGACTCCTTTGCAGAAGGTTTTCAATTTACTTTGTCAAGATCCATCAGAATAATCACTAGTGATGGCAGCTATAGCCTTACAAAACGTATTGCTTAAATAATAAGACTCAAAAGTAAAAATTACTCCTTAATCCATGGGCTGCAGAATGGATGTTGTGTTGGCAGGCATGAAAACAACATTAATCTTCCTGTACATCTCCATCAGAGCTCTTGGGTGACTGAGTGCGTTGTTAATGAGCAGTAACATTTGGAAAGGAATCCTTTTTCCTGAGCAGTAGATCTTAATAATGGGTTTAAAATATTCCGTAAACTATGCAAGAAACAGATGTGCTGTCATCCATACTTTGTTGTTCCATTGAGAAGGAACAGCAGTGTAGATTTAGCACAATTATTAAGGGCCCTAGGATTTTCTGAATGGTAAATGAGCATTGGCTTAAACTTAAAGTCACCAGGTGCATTCGTCTCTAACAAAAGAGTCAGCCTGTGCTGTGAAGCTTTGAAACCGGGCATTGACTTCTCCTTTTTAGCTATGAAGTCCTAGATGGTATCTTCTTCCAATATAAGGCTGTTTTATTTATGTTAAAAATCTGTTTAGCGTAGCTACCTTCATCAACGATCTTAGCTAGATCTTCTGATAACTTGCTGCAGCTTCTACATCAGCACTTGCTGCTTCACCTTGCACTTCTACGTTATGGAGACAGTGTTTTTCTAAGGAAAGAACCTCATGAACAACATCTGCTAACTTCAAACTTTTCTGCTGCAGCTTCCTCCCATCTCTCAGCCTTCACAGAATTGAAGAGTTAGGGCCTTGCTCTGAATCAGGCTTTGGCTTAAAGAAATGTTGTGGCTGGTTTCATCTTCTTTCCAAACCATGGAAACCTTCTCCACATCAGCAATAAGGCTATTTTGCTTTCTTATCATTTGTGTGTTCACTGGAGTAACATTTTTAATTTCCTTCAAGAGCTTTTCCTTTGCATTCACACCTTGTCTGTTAGGTACAAGAGGTCTGGCTTTCAGCCCATGTTGGCTTTTGACGTGCCTTCCTCACTAAGTTTAATGACTTCTCACTTTTGATTTGAAGGGAGAGATGTGTGTCTCTTCCTTTCACTTGAACACTTAGAGGCCATTGTCAGGTTATTAATTGGCCTGATTTCAATATTGTTGTGTCTCTGGGAGTAGGGAGGTCCAAGGAGAGTGAGAAAAATGGGGGAATCGTTGGTCAATGGAGCAGTCAGAATACACAGCTAATAGTTATCAGTTAAGTTTGCTATCTTATATGGATGTAGTTTGAGGTGCCCTAAAACAGTTACCATAGTAACATCAAAGATCACTGATCACAGATCACCATAACCAATATAATAATAATGAAAATGTTTGAAATATTGGGAGAGTTACCAAAATGTGACTCAGAGACGCGAGATGAGCACATTGCAGAAAAGCAGGGTTGCTACAAACCTTCAATTCGTAAAAACTGCAGTAGCTGTGAAGTACGATAAAGTGACATGCATTAACATGAGATATGCCTTCTATAATCTTACATCACTTTAATTTGTTATATAAAAACTTTTAAAACATCTATCGTGATCTTAATTTCAGACTTTTTAGTTTTAAAACATGCCAGTGATTACTTTTATAGATCTCAGCTTCTTATTTTTAAACACATTTCTTCCATCTTTTTTTCTATTACTTTGAATATACTATGAATTGTTATTTTTAAAGTTATTGTTTAAAAAATCCAATATCTGGATGATATTTGAGTCTTCTTTTTTGGTTTTGATCATTTTGTCCCTCTTGTCTTTCCTGTTAATTATTATTAATTATTATTATTATTATTGAGATGGAGTTTCACTCTTTGTTGCTCAGGCTGGAGTGCAGTGGTGCAAGCTCGGCTCACTGCAGCCTCCACCTCCTGGGTTCAAGTGATTCTCCTGTCTCAGCCTCCTGAGTAGCTGGGATTACAGGCGCCCACTACCACGCCCAGCTAATTTTTGCATTTTTAGTAGAGACAGGGTTTCGCTATGTTGGCCAGGCTGGTCTTGAACTCCTGCCCTTGGGTGATCCACCCACCTCGGCCTCCCAAAGTGCTGGGATTATAGGTGTGAGGCACCGCACCTGGCCATCCTGTTAATTTTTTAAATTAAACTTTTAATTTTGAGATAATGATAGACTTACATGCAATTGTAAGAAATAATACAGAGTGATCTCATGTACTGTTTATGCATTTTTCCCCAGCGGTAACACCTTGAAAACCTATAGCACAATATCACAACCCTGATAAGAATTTTGATACAGGTGAACTACAGAACATTTCCATCACCACAATTGCCCTCATGTTGCCTTTTTATAGCTACATCTGCTTCCATCTCATCCTCAGCCTCTTCTTAACCTCTGGGAAGCACTAATCTCTTCTCTATTTCTACATTTTTGTCATTTTAAGAGTTTTATGTAAATGCAATCATACACTGTGCAACCCTTTGGAATTGGCTTATTTTCACTCAGCATAATTCTTTGGAGATTAATCCTGGTTGTGGCATGTATCAACGTTCTTTCCTTTCAATTGCTGAGTAGCATTGCTTCGTATATACGTACCACAGTTAGTTTAAGCATTTAGCTATCGAAGGACACCCAGATTGTTAATAATTTTTGGTTATTACTAATTAGGCTGCTATAAACATTCATGTACAGGTTTCTGAGTGGACATAAGTTTTTTTTCTTTTTTAGAAGGAGCCTTGCTCTTTTGCCCAGGTTGGGGTGCAGTGATGTGACCCTGGCTCACTGCAACCTCCGCCTCCAGGGTTTAAGTGATTCTCCTGCCTCAGCCTCCCCAGTAACTGGGATTACAGGCATGTGCCACCATGTCCAGGTAATTTTTTGTATTTTTAGTAGAGACAAGGCTTTGCCATGTTGGCCAGGCTGGTCTTGAACTCCTGACCTCAAGTAATCCACCTGCCTTGGCCTCCCAAAGTGCTGGGATTATAGGCATGAGCCACTATGCCTGGTCATGAGTGGACATAAATTTTTATTTCTCTGGAATAATAAATGTCCCCAAAACCAAGACTGATCATAAAGTAGTTGTATGTTTAGTTCTTTAAAGAAACTGCCGAGCTAGGGAAGGCTGGACATGGTGGCTCATGCCTATAATTCCAGCACTTTGGGAGGCCCAGGTGGTTGGATCACTGGAGCCCAGAAGTTTGAGACTAGCCTGTGCAACATAGTGAAACCCTGTCTCTACAAATAATGATAATAATAATAATAATAATAATAATAATAAAAATTAGCCAGGAGTACTGACTGGCACTCACCCTGTGGTCCCAGCTACTTGGGAGGCTGAAGTGCATCTCCCGAGCCAGGGAGGTCGAGGCTGTAGTGAGCTGCGATCCTGCCACTGCACTGCAGCCAGCACTCCTGCCACTCCATTCCACTCCAGTGACAGAGTGAGACCCTGTCAAAGAAACCAGAAACAACAACAAAAAAACCAACAACAACCCCCCCGCCACACACACACACACACACACACACACACACACACAAATCTGCCAAGCTGTTTTTCAGAGTGGCTGTGTCATTTTACATTTCCACCAGCAATGTATGAGTGACCCAATTTCTCCATATTCTCACAACATTTAGTGTTGTCACTATTTTTTATTTTAGCCATTCAGGTAACTGCATAGTGATTTCACATTGTGGTTTTAATTTGCATTTGCCTAATGCCTAATGTTGAACATCTTTTCATTTGCGTATTTTCCATCTCTATAGCCTCTTTGGTGAACATCTCTTCATGTCTTTTACCTATTATCTAAATGAATAATGAGTTGTTTGCTTCTTTTTTTTCTCCCTATTAAGTTTTGAATATTCTTTATATGCTTTCAATACTAGCCATTTTGGAGTGTGTGGTTTTGCAAATATTTCTACCCAGTGTATAGCTTGTGTTTTTATCCTTTTAATAGGACCCTTTTTAGAGGAAAAATATTTTTGGGGGAGTCCAGTTTATACATTTTTCCTTTTCTGGATTGTGCTTTTGGTGTCAAGCCTTAGAACTCTTTGCCTAGATTTTTTCTTATGCCTTTTTTTCTAAAAGTTTTATAGTTTTACATTTTACATTTCAGCCATGATCGATTGTGAGACTTTTTTTTGTGTGTGTAAGATGTGAGACTTAGATTAAGACTCATTTCTGTTGCCCATGGATGTGAAATTTCTCCAGCATCATTTGTTCAGAAAGACTGTCTTTCCTTCATTGAGTTGATATTGTACCTTTGTCATTACTTGAGCATATTTGTTTGGGTGTATTTTTTGGGTTCTCTAGACTGTTTTATGACCTATGTATCTGTGCCTGTCAATACCACACAATCTTGATTACTGTAGCTATATAATAAGTGTTAAAATCATTTACTCTTTTACCCAAAAAGCTAAAAAATGTGTTAAAATCATGTAGGATGATTGTTCTCACTTTATTCTTCTTTTCAGTAATGTCTTTCTGTTCTTTTTATTTTCTATACAAATTTTAGAATAAACTACCTATATATACAAAAAGTCTTGCTGGGATTTTAATAGAAGTTGCACTAAATCTTCTGGATAGAATTGATGTATTTACTATGTTGAGTCTTTCAATCTACAAATATGGTGTGTCTCTTCATTTATTGAAGTCTTCTTTAACTTTTCTTCATCAATAGTTTGCAGTTTTCTCTGTACAAGTCCTATATATGTTTTATTAAATTGAAAACTAAGTATTTCATTTTTGGAAACAATTCTAAATGATATTTTATTTTCAATTTTTAATCTACTTATTCATTGCTAGTATATAGAATATAATTATTTTTGTGTATTTATCTTGTATTTTGAAATCATGCTGAACTTACTTATTTCTTTTTTTTTTAACTTTTATTTTAGGTTTGGGGGTCCATGTAAGGTTTGTTACATAGGTAAACACATGTCACAGGAAACTGTTGTACACATTATTTCATCTCCCAGGCATTAAGCCCAGTACCTAATAGTTATCCCTTCTGCTCCTCCCTCTGCTCCCACCCTTCCCACGAAGTAGAACCCAATGTCTGTTGTTTCCTTCTTTGTGTTTATAAGTTCTCATCGTTTAGCTCCCACTTTCTACAAGTATGTATATGTGCGTGTTTTTTAATAGGTTCCTTGGGATTTAAAAATGTAAGCAATTATGCCATCTATAAATAGAAACAGTTTTATTTGTTCCTTTCCAATCTTATGGCTTTTTCTTTTCTTGCATTATTGCACTGGCTAGAACTTCCAGCACTACGTTGAAGAAGAAAGGTGAGAGTGAACATCTTTGCCTTGTTCCCAATCTTACTAGGAAAGCAGTCACCACTAAGTAAAATGTTATCTGTACTTTTTAAAGACGCTCTTCATTAGGTTGAAGAAGTTCTCTGCTGCTCATAGTTTTATTTTTTTTTCTGAGAGTACTTTTTATCATTAATGGGTTTGAGTTTTGTCAAATGCTTTTTGTACATCAATTGATATGCTCATGTGATTTTTAAATTTAGCTTGTTAATATGGTGGAGTACACTGATGGATTTTCAAATATTAAACCAATCTTGTATCCCTGAAAAGGACTTCACTTGGTTATGGGGCATAATTCTTTTCATATATTGCTTAATTCTGCTTAATAATATTTTGTTAATAATTTTAAATCTGTATTTGTGAGAGATACTGATGTGTAGGTTTCTTTTTTGTACTGTAACCTATTCTTCTATTTTCTTGAATAGACTGTGTAGAATTGGTGTTAATTTTTCTTTTCTTTTCTTTTTTTTTTTTTAGCTGGAGTTTCACTCTTGTCACCCAGGCTGGAGTGCAGTGGCACAATCTTGGCTCACTCCCACCTCTGCCTCTCTGGTTCAAGCGATTCTCCTGCCTCAGCCTCCTGAGTAGCTGGGACTATAGGTGTGCACCACCATGCCCAGCTAATTTTTGTATTTTTAGTAGAGACGGGGTTTCACCATATTGGCCAGGATGGTCTTGATCTCTTGACCTTGTGATCTGCTTGCCTTGGCCTCCCACAGTGTTAATTTTTCTTTAAGCATTCAGTAGACTTCTCCAGTGAAACCATCTGGGCTTGAAGATGTTTTTAAGAGAAGTTTTTAAATGATGAGTTCACATTTCTTAATAGTTATAATATCTTTCAAATTATTTATTTAATATTGAGTGAGTTGTGGTAGTTTGCCTTTTCTAAAAATTGGTCCATTTCACCTGAGTTGTCAAATTTATATGTGCAGTATTGTTTTGTGTAGTCCCTTGTTACCCATTGATGTTTGCAGAATATGCAGTGATATCTTCTCTTTCATTCCTGGAATTAGTAATTTATAACTTCTCTTCCTTTTTCTTTGTCAATCTTGCTAGAGATTTGTCAATTTTAATCTTTTCAAAACTCAGCTCTTTATTCCATTGATTCTATTTTTTTCTGTTTTCAATCTTATTCATTTCTGCTCTTTAATATTTTAATTCTTCTCCTTGCTTTGGGCTTGTTTAACTCTTATTTTTCTAGGTTTTTGAGATAGTAACTTAGATTATTGGTTGGAAAGTTTTTTTTTTCTTTTATAATGTAGTAATTTAATGCTTTGCATTTCCCTCATAGCACTGCTTTAGCTAACAGATATTGATATATTGTATTTTCATTTTCCTTCCTTCCTTCCTTCTTTCCTTCTTTCATTTTCCTTTCCTTTCCTTTTTCCTTTCCTTTCCTTTCCTTTTTCCTTTCCTTTTCCTTTCCTTTCTCCTTTCCTTTCTCCTTTCCTTTTTCCTTTCCTTTTCCTTTCCTTTCTCCTTTCCTTTTTCCTTTCTCCTTCCCGTCCTCCTTCTCTTCCTCCTTCCCTTCCCCCTTCCCTTCCCCCCTCCCTTCCCTTCCCGCTTCCCCCTTCCCTTCCCTTCCCTTCCCCCTTCCCCCTCCCCTTCCCTTCCCTTCCCTTCTTTCTTTTCAACGGAGTCTCGCTCTGTCGCCCAGGCTGGAGTGCAGTGGTGTGATCTCGGCTCACTGCAAGCTCCGCCTCCCAAGTTCATGCCATTTTCCTGCCTCGGCCTCTGGAGTAGCTGGGACTACAGGCGCCTGCCACCACGCCCAGCTAGTTTTTTGTATTTTTTATTTTTATTTATTTATTTTTTTTAGTAGGGACGGGGTTTCACCATGTTAGCCGTGATGGTATCGATCTCCTGACCTCATGATCTGCCCGCCTCGGCTTTTTTTTTTTTTTTTTTGATGGAGTCTCGCTCTGTTGCCCAGGCTGGAGTGCAGTGGCGCAATCTCGGTTGACTGCAACCTCTGCCTCCCAGGTTCAAGCAGTTCTCCTGCCTCGGCCTCCTGAGTAGCTGGGACTACAGGTGCCCGCCACCATGCCCGGCTATTTTTTGTATTTTGAGTAGAGACGGGGTTTCACCATCTTGGCCAGGATGGTCTCGATCTCTTGATCTCACGATCTCCTCGTCTTGGCCTCTTAAAGTGTTGGGATTACAGGCGTGAGCCACGGCGCCCGACCTTGTATTTTCATTTTCATTTAGTTCAATGTATTCTTGATTTCCCATGACACTTCCCCTTTCACTCATGGGTTATTTAGAAATGTGCTCTTTCATTTTCTAGGGTATGGAGATTTTCCTGTTGTCCTTCTGTTTATATCCAGTTTAATTCCATTTTGGTCAGAGAACACACTGTGTATATTTCAATTCTTTTAAATTTGTTGAGTTTTTGGCCCTGGATACAGTCTAATTTGGTGTATGTCCAATGGCATTTGAAAATAATGTATACGCTGTTATTGTTGGTTGGAGTATTTTATAAATGTCAATTCGATTATTTTGGTTGATGATGATGTATTCTTCTATCCTTGCTGGTTTTCTGTTTTGTTCTATCAATTGTTGAGAGGGTGGTGTTGAAGTCTCCAACTACAGTTGTACATTTGCCTTATGCCTTCTTTTACTTCTATTGGTTTTGCTTTACATATTTTCAGCTGTGGTTTGGTGTATACACATTTGGGATTGTGTCTTAATGGCTGATTTGCCCTTTAAGCATTATATAAAAATCTTCTCTGTCTCTGGAAATTTTCTTTGCTTTAAAATCTACTTTATCTGCTTTAAAATCTACATTATAAAATGGTTTATATTTAATATAACCATTCCAGTTTTCTGTTGATTAATGTTTGTGTAGTACATCTTTTTCCATTCTCTAACTTTCAACTTGCCTATATCAAATTTTAAGTAACTTTCTGTAGATAGCATATAGTGAAATGATGTTTTACATCCACTTTGCAATCTGTGTCTTTTAATTGATGTCCTTAGACATTTACCTTTTTTTAAGTAAAAAAAGTTTACAGTGGCATAGCAGGAAATGCTTTTTAAGGTATTTTTGTAGAACCTTGATTAAAAAAAAATGTAACTAGAGTGACCAACTCATCCTGGTTTGCCCAAGTATTTCCCAGTTTTAACACTGAAAGTCCTGTGCTCCAGGAAGCCCCACAGTCCTAGGCAACCAGGACAATTACAGATCGTTTTCTTTTAACGTAGTTATTGATATATTAGGGCTTAGGTCTGCAATTTTACTTTATATTTTTGTTTGTTCTCTCTGGCTTTTCTTTCTCTGTTTCTTCTTACTGACTTGAAGTGAGTTACCTGTACTTTTTTTGTTTTTGGAATTTCATTAGGTTTTATCTATAGTGCTTAGGAGTAAATATCTTTGCATAACTTCCTTTAGTGATTGCTATAGGTATTATATTACATATACATAACTTATCACAGTCTACTGGTGTCATCATCTCACAAGTCTGAGTGAATCATAGAAACTGTACTTTCCTTTAAGTCCCTTACTCTCTGCTGTTTATAATTGTCTTCAAGATTTTCTTTACAGGGCACATTAAGAGTCATATGAAGCAACATTATAATTTTTTTGTTTCTACCATCAAACATAATTTATAAAAGGTATTAAGAAGGAAAGCCTATTGCATTTACCCGTATTTTTGCTTACTATGCTCCTTTTTCTTTATGCTACTTCAAGCTTATTATTATTTTTTTCTTCAACATCTCCTCTTTGTTTAGAGAACTTCCATTAGCCATTCTTTTAGGGCAGGTCTCCTGATGACAAATTCTCTGCTTTTCTTCATCTGAGAATATTTTGATTTCCTCTTTACTCCTGAAAGACATTCTCAGTGGATATAGGTTCTGGGTTAATTTCTCATCAGAAATCATGGAATCTAGAAGAAAGCAGCACCAAAAAATAGGGGAAAATGTCTTGAGAAAGAAATAGTATTCAAAAGATAACCCTATGAATTATGCACCTATAGGTAAAGCGGTAAACGTACAGGCTAAGTATGTGAATTATGTTTTAAGACAGCTTCGGATCTCTCTGTGTACCTTAGACTTACAGTAGTGAAAAATTTAGATATGCAGGTTTGAGGGGAGAGATAAAAGGGAGAGGGAAGTGGGAGAGGTAGCAGGAGCTCATTCGAAAGCATGTGGCTTGTTTAAACACAAATGAAGTTTCTCAAAAAATGTTTTCTACATTAACATTTTCTACATTACCTTAACCTTAATCAGCTTCTGGTTTTTCGTATTTCATCTTGGAAGGCTGCCTCATTTCCTCCCAACAAAATTTTCTAAAGAGATCCAAGAATAGTACCAGTTTTCAACACAGAAGTATAAAACTACTTTCTGCTTGGGTGAAAGATTTTTAAGACTTGAAAACTTGATTTGCTGACTTGTTGGTTTGGAAATGGTGGCCAAACTACAAATTACCTTGCTCTGGTGATGTTCTAGAAGTAATTCTAGATTATAAGATTTACTTTGGGAGCACAGATATTATTCCTAGGGAATAATATACTAGGAACATACTAGGGAGAGGATTTTGCCATATTTCCAAGTATAGATATACCTCTAAACTTAAGTGAGTAACTTGGAAACATGTAAAAATATCTAGGTAACCTGAGATTAAATACAGGATAGAAAAATTGCCTTTGCTTGCTAAGGAAATTAGGTAAGGCCATCTTAAATCTTTGTTAAAAAGATGTTCTTGGGCCGGGTGCCGTGGCTCACGCCTGTAATTCCAGCACTTTGGGAGGCTGAGGCGGACAGACCATGAGGTCAGGAGATCGAGACCATCCTGGCCAACATAGTGAAACACCATCTCTACTAAAAATACACAAATTAGCTAGGCATGGTGTGTGCCTGTAATCCCTACTACTCAGGAGGCTGAGACACGAGAATCGCTTGAACGCAGGAGGCAGAGGTTCCAGTGAGCCGATATCACACCGCTGCACTCCAGCCTGGTAACAGAGTGAGACTCTGTCTCGGAAAAAAAAAAAAAAAAGATGTTTTTGCGGGTGAAGCCAGAGAAAAAGCCTATTCACAAAAAGGCCATGGTCACACAATAGTATTTTGCTTCCCTTGTCCAATGAATATTTGAAATTATGTTGAATTTTCTCTTATCCAGTATGAACAACTGTAATAAAATATACAAAGAGGAGCATTGAGCTCAACCATCATCAAGTCTGATAATCTTTTACCTAATAGCAAGTAAACTATTGTTTGTACTTGATATTTTGTCAGTTTGAATTATAAAAGGAATCTCAAAGTTCCTTTAATTGAAGAAATATATACAAATCGACTCCCTCCAATTCCTCTCACTCTAGGAAACAAAATCTAGAAGCACATTGTGCTGTAAAAATCCAGAATTTCCAAAATTTCTGTTACAAGTGGTTTGTAAGTGTCCAAGACGAAAGGGGTATGTTTTTAGTGTGGCCTCAATGGAGAATTTCCTGAAGGAAATAGGCTGTTGGTTTAATTTTATTATATTCAATTTTAAATGGTGTTTTCAAATCTAATATTAAAAAATCAAAAGTGTTACTTTAAATTTGGTGGCCTCATATGGTGGTGCTGTTGGGTAGAGAACAGATCTAACAGAGAAACATATTAATTAATTACTCTTGTAATGATTGTAAGATTAATAATGTTGAGTTTGTGCATTCGAGTTAAAAAAGTTAGCTTATTAATAAAAAAATGTTATGGAAACTTGTTTGGCAACAATATGGTTTGAGTTGGAAGATTATTTTCTTATGTTAGAAACTGATAAACTAGTTTTGTCTAATAGAACTTGTTGTGATAATGAAAATATACCATATTACAGTGGATATCGAACAATTCAAAGGAGAATAGTAAGACCAGGGAACTGAATTTCTTTTTAACTTTTAGTTAATATAAATTTAAATTTAAATAGCCTCGTATGGCTGTCGGATTAGACAACACAGCTATAGACTGTGAAAATAAGGACAGTAAAGAAAGGTTGTGATAATTAAATGTTTAGAGTCCTGATTATTTACAAATTGTCATTATAAGTGCCAGAGTGCATTAATGAGAGCAGAGCACACATAACGCTGACAAATCATGACCTTCTTTTTTTCTTTTAAAAATGTCTTAGCATCAAATCTGTAAGATCACAGTGATCAAATCTCAGACCATCAAACAAGAAGCACATGCTATACAAACGTTTTTAACCCTAAACAATCACAGAAATTGTTTCATTGCCTCTCCCAATGTCCCCATTCCATTTCTGATTTACGCTGTTTGGATCATGTTAATACCAGGATCTTTATCTTGTCCTGAACTCCCAGTATCTCACAAAAAGTCTACCACAGAGTGGGTGTAATTAGTATATACCGAATAGTTGCAAGTATGCTAATTGTTAGTGCATTTGCCTAGTCTATGGTTCTTGAATGCAGGCAGCTTAATATCTGTCTCCAGCATCATGCACAGTGAATGGTATAGGGCAAGCAGCAGTAAATGCTTGTGAATGGACTGCTGGACTTTGCATCTGTTTGTTCCTCTAATCCTTATCAAGAAAAGTTAAATGGAAATATATGCTTTCCCTTTTGTACAAGCCAGAAAAGTTCAGCGTGAATCCTTCCCCTCTGTTGACTTCCTGCTTATAACTCTGCATGTTAAATGCCGAGTTTATTGCCGAGAGCTATGAGTCTTCTACACTTGGAAGAGAAGTGAATTTTCTGGAATGAATACACAAAGATCTAAGGAAATGCATATATTGAAAAATGTTTTGGCCTGGTGCGGTGACTCACACCTGTAATCCCAGCACTTTGGGAGGCCGAGGCAGGTCGATCATGAGGTCAGGAGTTCGAGACCAGCCTGGTCAATATGGTGAAACCCTGTCTCTACTAAAAATACAAAAATTAGCCGGGCATGGTGGCACGTGCCTATAGTCCCAGCTATTTGGCAGGCTGAGGAAGAAGAATTACTTGAACCCGGTAGGCGGAGGTTGTAGAGAGCCAAGATTGCGCACTGCACTCCAGCCTGGGTGACAGAGAGACTCCATCTCAAACAAACAAACAAACAAAAAATGTTTTGTGGCTGGGCGCAGTGGCTCATACCTGGCCTGCAATTGCAGCACTTCGGGAGGCCAAGGTGGGCGGATCGTTTGAGGTCAGGAGTTCAGGACCAGCCTGGCCAACATGGCAAAACCCTGTCTCTACTAAAAATACTAAAACTAGTCACGTGTGGTGGCACACACCTGTAATCCCAGCTACTCGGGAGGCTGAGGCAGGAGAATCGCTTGAACCCAGGAGGTGGAGGTTGCAGTGAGCTGAGATTGCACCATTGTACTCCAGCCTGGGAGACAGAGTGAGTGAGACTTCATCTTTGTGACTTGCAAGTCATCTCCACTTAGAAGCAAAAGCAGTCTCTTCTTTCTTATGTTGACCATGTCTGCAGGAACAAAGATGCCAACATCTGCTTAACCATCTTTTTCTTAGTACTTGGTATACCCCCTCATTGGAAAGGGTTTTTTTTTTTTTTTAAAGAAAATTATTTTTTGAGGTGGTGGGACAGAGCAGCAGATCTCTTAGAAGGAAGTCAAAGAAGTTGCTGGATTCAGCCTTGGGCAAATGAGCAGCAAAGATGGCCCAGGTCATTGAGATGTGCAAATGGAGTTTTGTATCAGGGCTGTAGTTATCTGTGGTACTCATGATGTGCGCCCACAAAATCCCCTTAGGCCTTCTTGAGACCCTTGCGGGAGCATTTTCCGTTGCAATCTCTGAAATAACGTGACAACCTCCTGTAAAAGCAAGGGAGGACAGTGACTGTCAAAATGCTGCTCAAATTTCCTTGGAGGTTGCACTCATTTTTATTAAACTGAACTTTGGTCAGTTTTTTTCATCATAAGAAATTAACTGAAGAATTTGGAGGACGTGGTTTCTTCTGTGTGCAATCCAGAGTGGTTTAAAGAGAGTGTCAGTGGTTGGTTATTGACTAAGAATCTAAGGTGTTCTCGTCCTGTGTTTTATGTGTTTTGGTGGACACAGGAAGCACAGGCACATCTCACATACCACTTTAATATATGTGATAGAGGCGGGAGGCAGAGAAATTCTAGGCAGACAAGGTGGGTCACCGATAAAACCCCACCTTCAAGCTGAAAAGCCTTAAAGCCACGGCCCAAAGTGAGAACTTCTATCCCTGTTTGCCCACTCTCTCCTGATTGGTTCTTTCTGAATAATGTCTTTCTACCAATTCAGTGTCGCCTCTTTCGAAACTACCTACAGCCCACCCTGCCCCCCATCCTTGCCTGTAAAGAGCCCAGACTCAGTTGGTAGAGGAGAGAAGTGGTTTGACTGGAGAGAGGTGATTTGACTTTAGAGGGCCAGCTAGATTTCAGGAGAGACGGCTTAACTTTGGAGAAAAGCCCCAGAGATGGCTGGACTTCAGGTGATCTGCCCGTCCTGTCCTCTCTCCAGCTCCCCTCTCCACTGAGAGTCACTTCTATTGCTAAATAAAATACTCTGCCTCCACCATCCTTGAAGTGTATGTGTGACCTAATTTCTTCTTGGATGCTGGACAAGAACTTAGGACCCACTGCATGCAGGTACCCAAAAAAGGCTGCCACACTGGCCCTTTGCCCTTGCTGGTGGAGGGCAGCCACCCCATGTGATGAGGCAAGGGGCCCACTGAGCTGATAACATACTATTGTCCACAGGATGGCGGAGCTAAGAGAGTATTGCAACATGCCCTCTGGGGCATCAGGGGTTGCAGACCTCCTGACCTGGGTGCCACTGCAGGGCCTGCACAGATCCTCCTGGTACCCAGAGCAGCCAGTCAGATCCTGCACTTGCTTACTTACCTCAAGAAGTTGAGTGTGGTGGGTTGAATAAAAGGGGCACCCCTGTTGCAAGCCTGACAAAGGAGTTGAGAAAAACTCCTGCATCATCTACACCTACTAGGTACCCACAAACATTCAGAAAACATCCCTCCAGGCTGGGCGCGGTGGCTCACACCTGTAATCCCAGCACTCTGGGAGGCCTAGGTGGGCAGATCACAAGGTCAAGAGATCGAGACCATCCTGGTCAAAATGGTGAAACCCCATCTCTACCAAAAATACAAAAATTATCCAGCTGTGGTGGCACGCATCTGTAGTCCCAGCTACTGGGGAGGCTGGGGCAGGAGAATCGTTTGAACCCGGGAGGTGGAGGTTACAGTGAGCCAAGATCCTACCACTGCACTCCAGCCTGGGCAACAGAACGAGACTCCGTCTCAAAAAACAAACAAACAACAAAACAACAACAACAACAACAAAAATCCGTCCAAACCACAGGCAGTTCTTGGATCACTTGCTCAGGGAGGAGCTAGCCGCTGTGCCGTGAAGACACTCAAGCAGTCCGACAGAGTCATCCATGAGATGAGGGACCACCACCAGCACCACAGCTTGCCATCCACATTAGTGAGTGAGCTACCTTGGTCTTGATTCTTTAGCTCCATTTAAAACTTCTTATTACTGTAGTCCAGGCAAACGTGTCAACTGCAAACCCATGAGAGACCCAGGATCAGAAGCACCTGTTCAAATTGTCCTTAACTCCTTACCCAATGAGACTGTAGGCTTTCTACTTGAAGTCACTGGTACTTCAAAACTTGTTCTCTTGCTGTAAAAATTAGGAAACTAGAAAAACAAGTGAAACTGCTACCGAAGTGAAGGACTGCAATCCCGCAGTCCAGAGAAAAGGAAAATAAATGATGTGAGCTCTAGAACTGCTATGGCTCTAATCACCTGGAGATCCTTTGTGGACAGTGACACAGGAAAGGACAACTCAAGCAGATATAACATGCTCACTGAGTTGGGAAGACAGAGACTAGAGTTAGGGGAGGATGACGTGGGTAGAATTGGTGTACTGGAAAAGTGGGAATCATGCAGAAAATAGCTCCAGAAATTAGAACAGGCATCCTTTTGAGTCTGTTGCTAAATACTGAACTTCGCATATATAGGATGAAACTCCATGAGTGGCATAAAGAACAACTGGGAGAGGCAAGCTCAGCGACTTCCAATACTCATACAGGTGGAGAGACAAGTTCCATGCATTGCTCCCTAGGACAACTGAGAGGCCAGGCCTCAGCAGTAAGGTGAAACTAGTCCTAGAGTAAAGGCTGTTCTAATCCAGCCCTAGTAAAGCTTAAAAGTAGACTGATATGTTCTGGTTGCAGTGGTGTGCACTTGTCCCAGCTAACTGGGAAGCTGGTGGGGGAGGATCCTTAGAGGCCAGCCTGGGCAACATAATGAGACTCTGTCTCTTAAATCTTTTAAAAATAAAATAAAACCAATGGCAACAAAAATAACTGTTGGTGGCATGTGCCTGTAGTCCCAGCTACTTGGGAGACTGAGGTGAGAGGATTATTTGAGCCCAGGAGTTCAGAGGCGGAAGTCAGCTATGATTGCATCACTGAACTCCAGCCTGACATAGTGAGACCCTGTCTCAAAAAAAAAGGAAAGTTACTTAACTGTCTGCCGACACTCTTTTAAGAAAGACAAAATAAAAAACATGCAAAAAAGGAAATATATATTTTATTATATACAACATAATGTACTATATATTATATACAACATATTATTTATAACATAGTTATATATCACATGTAATAAAATATAGTTATATATTTTACATACGTACATATTGTAGATCTGTATATACAAAAATGTGTATACATACATTATATAAATATAAAATTACTATTAACCAAGAGAATATCAGGGAATATAAACCTACTTAGAAATGGCAAAGGTAAGGGAATTAGCTCAAGGACTTTAGAAAAGTCATTTAAAATCATCATGTTTAAAATCTTTAAATGTGATTAGGACAGAAATGGAAGATATGAAAATGAACCATGAAAAAATAAGCATAAAAGTACAATATATAAAATGAAAATTCTATTGAGTCAGACTTAGAGCAGCCATTGAAAAATGAAAGATTAGTCAACTTGACAATGTACTAAAAGAAATTACATAAAATGAAGCACAGAAAGAAGTAAACACATTAAAAGAAAAAAATCTCAGTGATTCGTGAGACAACATCAAATGATTGAACATACATTTAATTGGTGTCCTCAGAAACAGAGGCTTAGAAATAATTTCTGAATAAATAAGGGTTGAAAAATTTCCAAAATTAATGAACACTATAAAACCAGAGATCTAAAAGTTTTAATGAACCCAAGCAGGATAATTGTGAAAAAGAAAACAGACAGAGTCACATTATAAACAAGATATGGAATCAATATGTGTCCATTGCAGATTAATTAATAAAGAAAAAATGGTACATATACATATACCATTTATATACATACATATCATGACATATATATATCACAAAATATTATTCATCCATAAAAAGAAAGCAATCCTGTCATTTGCAGCAACATGGATGGAGCTTAAGGTCATTAAGTTAAAGGATATAAACTAGGCATAGAAAGACAAATAGCACATGTTCTCACTTATATGTGGAAGCAAAAATATTGATCACACGGAGGTAGAGAGTAGAACGATAGTTAGCAGAGCTTGGGAAGGGTACCGAAAGGGAAGAGGAAGGGAGGTTGGATTAACATGTGCAAACATACAGTTAAATAGAAGGAATACATTTTAGTGTTTGATAGCACAGTAGGGTGACTATAATTAACAGTAATTTATTAAATATTTCAAAATAGCTGCAAGAGAAGATTTGAAACATTTTCAATACAAAAAAATGATAAACATTTGAGGTGATGGTTATCCTAATGACCCTCATTTGATCATTACACTTGGACATATGTGTAAAAATATCACATGTTCTCCAAAAATATGTACAATTACGTATCTATTTAAAAGAAAAAGAAAAAAGTGAAATACACAATATGTATATAATATTATAGAATTAGAACCATTTTAAAGACATAGAAATAAGGTAGGAAATAAACATAATCAGTTTCATCAAAAAGGAATTTAAAAAACAGATTTCTGAAAACCAGTGATAAGAAAAAAATTGTCTTAAAAAGCAATCAGAGATAAAAGACCCTTTACATATTGGGTAATAAAGATAAGAATAGTTTCAACTGTCTCGTCAATAACTATGTGAGCCTGAGGACAATGGAATTACATCTTCTAACTGCTCAAAGAAGAGGAAGAAAAACAGTCTTGTAAACTTAGAATCTGAAATCCAACCGCAAATATCATTCAAAAGTAAAGGCAAAATAAAGACTTTCAGACACACAAAATGAACTTTTTCAGACAAAAACTGTGCAGCAGACTTGTAGTACAAGAAAGGTGAAAGGATGTTCTTCTAATGTAATATAAATGATAGCAGCTGGAAAATTGGCTCCCACATGGAAGAAAGAAAGGTGCTGAGAAAGGAGCAAAATTAATGCACAAAATGATAGTGATGGCTACTGCCAGTGATGGAAGCAGAAAGGAACGTAATCGGTTTTACTTGTACCAGTGCAGTGTTGTAACATAAACTTGCTTAATTGAATAAAGCACAAATTAAGCACTCACGGAAGCAAAATAAAATACACCACCACCACCACCAAGAGTAAATGTACACCAAATTCAGACAGCACAAGCGGTGTGGCAGAGGTGACTGGGAAGACCCAGTCTGGGAGGAGACGCTTTGCCAGTTTTGTCTGCCTCTGTGCTTAAGGCCTACTGAGAATATTTGCTGAAAAAAATGGCAGAGCCCAGGAGGCTTCAGAAACAAATTGGATATCTGAGTTCTTACAAGATGATACTCCCCCCAACATGACATTTTCTGAGGATAATTCAGTTGTTGCTATGCTGTCTGTACGGGCTATGTGGTGAGAGGTACTTATATGCACTTTGATATTTTCCTTTTTCATTTGGTTCTGTATCTCTTTTAAAAACATCTTGCCCGTGCAAACGGAGTCTGCCCAGCTCCTCCTGAGCTTGGCGTGCAGGCTGTGTTCTGCTGCTGTCTGTGAGATTTCCCCTGCCTTGGTTGGACAGGGTAAGTCCACGTTGTCCAAGAGCGCTTCCCGGTTGCTTAGCAACATAGTGCTCACAGACTTTCCACTGACTGGGGGAAGGGAGATGTCAAGGACACAAAAGTGCAGGCCACAGAGACCCCGCTGTTATATCAGAGGTCCTTTCTCACTTGAACAGCACCACTTGTTAAGAGCAAATGTATATATATTTTAAAAGCCTAGGGCATCTGGTATTCCAAGGTGGTCTCCCATCCCAGAACTAAGCAGCCTTGACCCCTGCTTAGCTTCTGAAATCAGGCACGTTCAGGGTGGTGTCGCTGTAGACAACAGCAACTAATTTTTGAGGAAGGATTAATATGAATGAGGAATCCTGGCTTAAGTATTTCTCTAGAAAGAGAAAAATTATCTTTACAAGAAGCCAGTAACTGTAACTACTCAATTAAAATATTTGATTATATTTCTATAGGTGATATTTTCCTTGGTGATTTCTATAGACCACAATACGTATTTAATAAATATCCTCTACTATGGAACCGTAAGGAAGAATGAAATTATGTCCTTTGCAGCAGCATAGATAGAGCTGGAGGCCATTATCCTAAGTGAACTAACTCAGTAGCAGAAAATCAAATATCACATGCTTTCACTTATAAGTGGGGGCTAAATAATGGGTTCACATGGACATCAAGATGGACATAGTAGACACTGGGGATTCCACAAGGAGGAAGCTGGGAGGGTTTGAGGGTTGACAAATTACCTGTTGAGTACAATGTTCAACATTTGGGTGACGGATACTCTAAAAGTCAGTCCCTACTGTTACACAATATACTCATGTAACAAACATGCACACATATCCCCTGAATCTAAAAAATTAATCGTCTGGTCACTTCCCCGCAAGCTATGTGGGGAACATGAGTCAGGCAAGTCAGCTAGGCGTAGCTCTTTTTCTGAGGGTGGGATTCATAATAAGGTTGTTAGTAGAAAGTGAAGAGGAAGGAGTGGAAAAAAAGGCACTGAGGGAAGCTATAGTTTCCTGAATAAGCGAATCTAAGGTGCGTATATTGCATATATGCAGTCAAGTGTTAAACATTTAAAGCTCCCTAGACTGTGTAAACATGAAGGAAAGTCTCTTTATGGGGTGGCAATGATGTTGTGGTGTCTCATTTTGTGAGATAATAAGCCATTTGGGCTGACACTCTCGTGGTTTCAAGCACTCCTCCTTGCAGGAAACTCTCAGCTCTCCAGCTTGAAGATTTCTGATGATCAGAGAATGGCAGCTTCAGGGCTCTGGGTAGTAGCTGGTTGCCCAGCCACCAACTGAGGATGTCTAAAACCAACCTTGTTATCGCCTCTCAGTGCAGCAGCTCCTGCTTCCTGCCACGGATGTGACAGAAATCTTTATTTTTATTTTTATTTATTTATTTTTTTTATTATACTTTAAGTTCTAGGGTACATGTGCACAAAATGCAGGTTTGTTACATATGTATACATGTGCCATGTTGGTGCGCTGCACCCATTAGCTCGTCATTTACATTAAGTATATCTCCTAATGCCATGCCTCCCGTCTTCCCCCTCCCCACAATGGGACCCGGTGTGTGATTATCCCCTTCCTGTGTCCAAGTGATCTCATTGTTCAGTTCCCACCTATGAGTGAGAACATGTGGTATTTGGTTTTCTGTTCTGCAGTAGTTTGCTGAGTGTGGCACATATACACCGTGGAATACTATGCAGCCATAAAAAAGGATGATTTCATGTCCTTTGTAGCGACATGGATGCAGCAGAAATCTTTTTTGATTTTTCTCAGGCTCACTACACACCCTGGCTTTTGTTTTACAAGGTGCCTTATGGAAGGAACCTTTTCCATTCCCACTCGACTCCCCAGCGACATCACACTTGGGCTGTTACACAGATGCACACGCGATGTGTGTGTGTGTGTGTGTGTGCATACTCAGCTAGGCTCTTGCTGATAGGCTCTTATCTTTTTTTTTTTTTTTTTAATTGAGATGGAGTTTTGCTCTTGTTGCCCAGGTTGGAATGGAATGGCATGACCTCAGCTCACTGCAACCTCTGCCTCCCAGGTTCAAGCGATTCCCCTGCCTTAACCTGAGTAGCTAGGATTACAGGTGCTTGCCACCACGCCTGGCTAATTTTTATAGTTTTAGTAGAGATGGGGTTGCATCGTGTTGGTCAGGCTGGTCTTGAACTACTCCTGACCTTGTGATCCACCCGCCTCGGCCTTCCAAAGTGCTGGGATTACAGGCATGAGCCACCGCAGATAGGCTGTTATCTTAAATGCCATTTACTTTCCTTACAAGGATTTACGGTAAGTAGCCAAGTGCTAGGCACAGCAGACATTCAATACCATTAATTAAACAAACTACCATGGAAATAGGAAGGCTGCTTCAAAGCAACTTAGAATATTTCAGAAAAATTCTAAATGAGAGAGATAATCTCTGTTAATACAGGTTCTGGAAATGGTGCTCTTTGACTAGTTCGTTCCACCCTGGATGTCCATATCTTACTTTAAAACGGATAACATCCACTTTGTATTTTTAAAAGGATGGGTGACGTTTTTAACTCGAAATTTTATAACAATCTCAAAAATTTCTTTGGAGTTTCTGAACCCTTTTACAACAATAATAATGGTAATACTTATCATGTGAAGATAATTTACTCTGAATCTGTGTATCCTTGAAATTGACTTGGATTAAAAAAATAAATTTGTGCTGTAAGTCTTTGCTCCTCTTTCGTATGCTTCACGAAATGCTTGTTAGCTAAGGAGACATTTCGGATTACCAGGCCCTGCAGTTGTCTTTCTCCTTTAAAGACTCTTTTCTTGCTGTGCCTGTGTTGAGAGGCAGAAAGCATGGCTTGCTGATGGATTCAGACGCAGGGTCTACCCCACACTCTGCAGCTCTGCCACTCTCTCCTGGCAACTGTGGTAACTGAAGGATGTTGCTTTTATATCACATGATAATCACAGCTATGTAGAAGAAATTCATGGGTAGAGAAATTTTCTGAGCCTTTATAGAGAGTTATTTAAAACGATCACAGCCTTGGATTAGTTGATTCACTGGGATTAGTTGATTCAGTCTGCACAATTTTTCATAATAACTTTCCGTGATGGGGTTCAACTTTGAGAGATGGGCTTAGAGTCCTGTCTGAGTTCTAGTCTGGGATATAGGGTTAAGTTATCGAGATATAGAAGAGTCAGAATCATTACTTTTTACTCTTTATTTTAGGTTTTGCAGGTACACCCCAGGTAAAGGGTTTTCTTTTTTTAATTTTATTTTTTGTGAGTATGTAGAACATGTATATATTTGTGTGGCACATAAGATGTCTTGATCCAAGCGTGTGATGTGTAATAATCACATAATCGAAAATGGGGTATCCATCCCCTCAAGCATTTGTAATTTGGATTATAAAGAATCCAATTATGCTCTTTTAGTTATTTTAAAATGTGCAACTAAATTATTATTGAGTGTAGTCCCTCTGTTGCACTATCAAATACTGGGTGTTACTCATTCTCTCTCTTTTTTTTTTTTTTTGTACTAATTAATCATCCCTACCACCCCTTATCCCCCAACTACCCTTCCCAGCCTCTGGTAACCATCTTTCTACTCTCTATGTTCATGAGTTCAATTGTTTCGATTTTTAGATCCCACAAATAAGTGAGAACATGTGATGTTTGTCTTTCTGTGCCTGGTTCGTTTCACTTAGCATAATGAGTTCCAGTTCCATTCATATTGTTGCAAATGACAATCTTATTCTTTTTTATGGCTGAATAGTACTTTGTGTAAAGGGTTTTCTTGACAGCTTCTCTGCCCATCTCTTTTCCTTCAAAGAGGAACATGAAGGACTTGAGTCCCAAAGTCTTGTTTCCTTAACTTTAAGGAAAATATAAAATACAAGGAAAGGAAATATTTTCTCAAAGGTAGAATACCCTGAAGAGCGAAGGAGTGCTGTTTTGACTTGATGTGTACTGGGAAACATTTTCTTCTACCCAATGTTCCCCAAATTTCTCCTCGTCACTTAACCATTAACCCTTTATCAGCTGGTGACTATGGTAGAATGGTAACTGTAGGTCTATTTCATAATCTTCTAAGCTATGCAAAACATTGTAGAAATATAGGTGGTCATTTAAAAAAATGAAGATAAATCCTATGTCTTTCATTAACATACTTTAGTGCTCAAACTTTAGTTAATAAGTTTTCCTTAATGTTAACTCCAATGCTTCCTGCCAGAATGGAAAACAATTGTCAACGGTTATAGATTACAGATGCACAGACTGGTATATAGGCCCATGACTATGGATTCTTTATACATTTTGAGGCTGAAAAATCCTCCTTTTTCAACCCTTTATTGCCACTTTCAGAAACTCCCATTAATCTTTCTTATAAATAACATATTGTGCTTTACACCATGTCTTTCTTCAAGTTATCCACCTAACCCACCAGTTGTTGGGCTTTGAATTAGAAGACTCTGAGTCATCTTAGCTTGAGTGCCAAAGCTCCCCAGGCTTCTCCATTATACTTGTCTAGAGCCATTTTCCCTCTATGTTATATTTGTACAGCTTTTTTCTTCTTAAAGGGATTACATCCACATCTGTTTCTATTAAATACCACTCTGCTTATCTTTTTTTCCCTCCAAATTGTCAAGGGCGCCTCTTTCTTCTTAATTCTGTGTCCTAGCCTCATCACTATGGAGATTTATCTAAGACCTGCCTGGAGGAAATATCTTATTAAAATGTAAATAGATTCTCAACATTTCAAACACATTCAATTCATCCTAATTTGGCTATTTATTTGTTGAGTTCATGTTTCTATTTCTTAAAAACATTTAAAAGACAGGAACTTTAAATGGAGTTTTTCATGGTGGGGGAGACAAGGCATTTGGAAGTTTAGGTATAATTGTTCGTATGGAACAACTATCTGTGCCGTAAAATTAAAAATTTATTTTATATCCCTTTCTTTGCTTTTTAAGGAAAAGAGATATCCAGATTGGCTTGGGGATAAGAATGTTTTCAGTTTTCATACCTGGTTGACTGAGCCCTTTGTCTTTTCCTATTCTGTTAGAGAACTCTGAGTCCTGTTTCGACAGATGCAAAATAGAAGTGCGTTTCCTCTTCCCACTCGACTCTTGTAATGCAGTGTCTTTTATTAATAGGAATAAAATTCAGGAAATGGGAAATTGAGACTTGGCTCAAATTACTTCAGAAATATGGCTATTGCAACTCTATTATTTTGTTCCTATGACAATTTTCAGGAGAGTCAGCACAAACTAAATCAAGTGATATGACTAAAACACTGTGCGTTTTAATTAATTGATCTCTACAAAAATAATTTGGGGACAAAAAGGCTATACAATGGAAAAATATTAGCATAGTGATGACTGCATATAATGAAAGTTTCCTAGGAACTATTTTTATAGCCATCTTTCTCTCTCTGCAATGCTCTCATCCCTTCTACTGAGCTCATGTCACACTTTATGTGAATCTCAAGTTGTCCATTGCTTGGCTGCTTCTGCTTTTGAAACCTGCAGAGAAGCTGGGCAGAGGCTTTAGAAGGGACTGGTAGGAACCGAAGGTGAGGATGAGGATGATGAGGCTGTTAAGCTGTGACTCAAAGTAAAATGAGGGAGTCCCGTGGATTAGAACTAAATTATAGTGGGAAGTAAAAATATAAAATCACGTACCTGTATGTGTGTGTGCACACAATCTCACTCACCCCCTCCCACAAAACCAGTGAGGAAAGAAATTGAGTATTCTTTGAAGAAAATGAGAAACGAAAACATCCCGGAAGTCAACACAGACACAATTTGTTCACTCACTGACTCATGCATTTCTTTCCATATTTGCTCCTTTCTCAGTACCCTGTGCTAAAAAATATATTACAGGGGATTTAAAAAATGGCCAAATACCTTTGAAGAAAGTAGAATTAATTTGGGCCAATATTCACATATGTATAAGATAAATTGTAATTTAAAAGGGCAAGGGTTTATTGCCTTTATCCCACTGCTATGCACCACTGGGTTAATGAACAAAAGCCCTCTTGTTTTTTTCTTTTTTTTTTTTAACTTTTATTTTAAGTTCAGGGGTGCATATGCAGGTTTGTTATATAGGTAAACTTGTGTCATGGGGGTTTGTTGTACAGATTATTTTGTCACCCAGGTATTAAGCCTAGTACCCATTAGTTATTTTTCTTGATCCTCTCCCTCCTCCCACCCTCCACTCTCTGGTAGGTGCCAGTGTGTGTTGTCTCCCTCTATATGTCCACATGTTCTCATCATTTAGTTCCCACTTACAAGTAAGGACATGTGGTATTTGATTTTCTGTTTCTGCATGAGTTTGCTAAGGATAATGGCCTCCAGCTCCATCCATATTCCTGCGAAGGACATGATCTCGTTCTTTTTTTTATGGTATTTCATGGTGTATATGTGCCACATTTTCTTTATCCCATTTTTAGGAGTGTAAATTAGTTCAACCATCGTGGAAAACAGCCTGGTGATTCCTCAAAGCCCACTTGTTACTAGAAGAGTTTTTCTTTGGGTATTCCTTTGGTTATACAACAAAAAAGCAAACACGGGGTGATAGGCTGTGGGTAATGGCTCCTTTCAAGACCACATCTAGTAAAATTTCCTGAACTGATTCTCCTGGAGTCAGTCACTAGATACATAAAGCAAGGCAATAAATACAGCAGACATTTGTATGTGAAACTCCTTCCAGCTGCCACAGAAATGCAACAAATTTCAGTTCAGATTTGATATGTAAAGTAAATGATTGAGAACAGTGCAAAGGAAATATAGTATTCGATGGACTTCACTAGCTAACAGAAAATGAACCTCTCAAGTCCTGTTTACCAGCGACATCGGTTCATTTCTCCAAACTTGCTGCAGCTTTATATAGATTGTTTAAAAGGTTAGATGCCATGACCCTGCTGCAACAAAGAGATAACACAAGGAGGTGAATGTCAGCAGTGCAGGAATGCACATAAAAGGAAAATGTTTGAGCTTTTAAAGGTGAAAACACCAAGGCAGAGAATAAGAGTAAAATGTTTCCCCTAGTTCAACTGAGAAAGAGAGTTTGATGGGTTGTTTTCCTGGACTAAGGAAAGGAAGGATGTTTATGTGGACTGGATGGTTATAAGATGAATATAATGGTACCTCCAAATGAGCATCATTTTGAGCATCATGTATTCTATTCACACCAGGAGCTCTGATTTATAAGTACTCTAATTGAGCCCAGAATTGGGACAAATGGATATTCACGTGGCATTTTCTTCTTAGGCACAGAGTATATTGGGCACATACTACCATAACAACTACAGGGTGCAAGTGAGGATTGCTTATTACAGCTTACTTGCAACGGATGTGCATTTCTAGGTCACTGATTCTGGCACTGCAGTGTTCATGGCAAACAGTGCAGCCGGTGTATGAAGGGGGATTTGTATGCAGGATGGTCAGCACAACTGGATGGACTTTAACTGGATCTGCTTGGATGACTAACTCCGAAGGAAGTCTGGGTGTCTCTAGATAGCATCCTACCTAATGGGAAATGCACTTGAGTTTGGATTTGCTGATATCCGAGTACATTAAATGAAAACATATAGTGAGCTGCGAACACAGAAAAAAACTAAAGCATTACAAACAGCAAGAGAAGTAGTGACTGAAATGTCTCCTTTAGTCCTGAATTCTGTATCCTATTTTATTGTGGGGGAATCTATTAGCAGAAAAGATGAGATTGAAGGTTGAGATCTTCCAAGTAATGTGAAGTACCTGTCTATCTCAGCATATCATCTAAGAGATGGTGTTAGCCGCTTTACTCTGTTCTAGGAACACACTTATCTTTTTAAGTTGGTTACATTCAGCCATGATGGTATTCAGGTTGTTGACACATGATTTGTAAGAGGATTTAGTTTTCCTTAAACGGCAATATGAATTCTGAAATGAAAATCTAATCTCAAAACTAGTGCAGGTCAATTTGCAATAACATCTTAAAACATGAGTGTGGAGAATCTTGAAATATTAGGAAGAATAATTTTCCTGTTTCAGGAGAAAGCAGTGTAGAAAGAGCAGGGTCATTAGTAGCTGATTTGCTGAGCCAAATGCAGGCCTTGTGACATGTTTGAGCTGATCCAGAGACTGATATTTGCTTAAGGGTGCAAATGTCTATCTCTTTATTGAACTCTGAAAGCACTGCTGGAATATAAAATGGATATCTTATTCTTCAGTCTTGGAAGGAAAATAAGGTATTTTTGAGTATTATTGATTCCAGCCTCTATATTGAGTTTATACAGAAAACAAGGACCTGAGGGGCTCCTGTGTGTTGTCCCAGGGTCACCCAGGGCAGGTTGGTTCTGAAGACATTTACAAACTAGTTATGTATACACACGTGTATACCTGTACATATGTTTGTGTGTGTGTATGTGAAGTGCTTTGGAGTAGAAAGAGCCCTGCAGCCGTGGATTCCAATGCAGACTCACTGCTTTAACCCACACAGGTTAGGCAATTTTAGGCACCTCCCCTTGCTTTGGGTTGTCATCTGGCCACGAGAAACCTGCACTTAGTCTCTGCGCTAACATTTCTGGGCTAATATCTTTTGAATGTGTTGAGAAGGATGGTTGATACTAAGTGTGTTTTCTTTGTGTGTGTAGATTTGAAAACATGTAATGGAAGCCTGCTATGTGCCAGGCACTCTCCTGGTTGCTGGGGACACCAGAGCAAAGAAAAGAGACAAAAGAAGGTGGCATTTGAGCAAAAATGTGGAGAAGGGAACAGAAAGAGGAAAGAATGTTCTAGGTAAAGAGAAAATCAATTGCAAAGGCCCTGAGGTGGGAGCCTGCCTGGCATGTTTGAGAAAAAGCAAGGAGGCCGCTCTGGCTGGAGTAGAGTAAGGGAAGGTTGAGGAATAAATGGTGAAATTGGAGACCAAATGGATATAGAGGAATAAAAAAAAGGAGGTGAGATTTTTCTCTGTGTCAATTAGGAATGAATCATCATACAGTGTCGAGCCTGGGAAGTGATAGGGTCAGACCTGTGTTTTGAATGAAACACTGGCTGATATGTTGAGAATAGATTCCAGGAGGTGCCAAGGGAGGAAATGGGGAGAAAAGTTAGGAGGCTGTGATGGTAATCCTGGAAAGAGATGCTTACACTGAAGTGTTAATGGAAGACATAGTGAAAACGGCTCAGATTCTTGATATATTTTGAAAAATAGAGCCAATTGGGTTGCTAATGGATTGGACATGGGCTGTGGCAGAAGGAGAGGAGACAAGAAGGAACCAAGGTTTAAAGCATTGAAATGAGAAGGATGAGATTTCCACTTACTAAAATTGGGAAGCCTGTTGGAAGAGCAGATGTAGGGGATTAGGTGTTTGTTTGGTTAGTGGGGGATAGGCATTCCATTTTGGGCACAGAAAATTTGAGATTCCTGTTTGCAATCTAAATAGCGATATCAAGGCTGGGCACGGTGGCTCACACCTTTAATCCTAGCACTTTGGGAAGTCGAGGTGGACAGATTGCTTGAGCCTAGAACCAGGAGTTTGAGAGCAGCCTGGACAACATGACCAAAACACCCCATTTGTTCAAAAGATTAGCTGAGCGTGGTGGTGCTGACTGTAGACCCAGCTACTTAGGAGGCTGAAGTGGGAGAATTGCTTGAGCCTGGGAGGTTGAGGCTGCAGTGAGCTGAGATCCTGCCACTGTACTCCAGTCTGGGCTACAGAGTGAGACCCTGTTTTTTTTTTTGTTTTTTTGTTTTTTTTTTTTTTTTTAAAGATGTCAGACAGACAGAGTTTGGGGTTTAAGCTGGGAACTGTCAGCATACATCCAGTATTTCAAGCCATGAGTTCTCCAAGGAGTGAGTGTATACATAGGCAAAGAAGACATAATTGGACAAAGCTTGGTGGCCCTACAGTGTTCAGAGAAGTCTGGGAGATGGGGAAGAACCATAAATGAAACTGAAGAGAGAGGTCAGTGAGGAAGGAGAAGAAACAGGACAATGTGGTGATTGGGAAGCCAAGTGAAGAGTGTCAAATATTGCCATTATGTCAATGTGGGAGAAAACTGATTGAGATGAGAATGACGGGGAAAGAGGCTTCACACTTTAATCTTTCACTAGCTGGAGATGGTGCTGCTTCTGACTTTGCAAACCCTAGAATCTTGGTCTCTGTTTATTACTTTTTATTCCTGCTTGCAGATAGAAGTTCTTTTCTGAGCTGATCTCTCTTGAAGTACTTTGTCAAATCCGTCCAATAATGACCAACTCATGCCATTACCATTCTGTTTTCTAATTACTTCCCATAGAGCTACAATATAATTAGGTACATGAACTATCTCAAAGGTTATCAGACATGATCACTGACCAAATACTTTGCTCCTTCACAATGTGGCTTGCCTTCTTTCTAGCCTGTAATAGAATGTTCCTTACTACCCCTTCTTTAAGTTAATATTGAAGATTTAGGTTTTAAGATTTTGACTGATGACCCCTTGAGAACCAATGAAATGCTAGGCAGTCCCCAAATTCCAGTGGCCTAAAAGAGCAAGTGTTTATTTTGTACTCATGCAAGGTCTCCTGCAGATTTGGGAGGCTCTGGGGTGACTGTCCTTCAGGTCTTGGCTCAGCTTGGCACTTCCACAAGCTCCAAGGGAAGAGCAGATGGTTGGAGAGTTGACCACCAGTGAAGTACTTCCAGTAGGAATTATACACCACTCCCAAAGCAAAACCGGATGGTTGATTCTAATTTCTAAGGCTTGAAGAAGAAGAGGGAAAAAGAAGAGGAAGACAAAGAGGAGGAAGAGGAAGAAGGTATCTGAGAACAGCTTAAAGCTGGCCTCAGAAATGGTTTCTGTTTTATCTTTACAATCACAAATCAGTGTAAAGTCATATGAATTTACTTTTTATCTTCTAATATAATAGCAAGATAATTTTCTTGAAGAAAATTTGTGCTTACTTCTGGGTATTTCTGAGATTCTAAAGACAGAATAGCTAGCATTCTGTGAACAGGTGAAGTTTTTAGTAAACCTTCAATAATACTGCTAGAGGGAGAAAGTGTACTAAGTTTTCATGGTTTGAACTCTTCCCTGAAGTAATTCATCCCCGTTGTTAGCAGAACCTAAAAATAAACTGACATCAACCCCTCCCCGAGACCTCCGCTCTGTTTCTACTGCGTGTCTTTCCAAGGTCTCCCCTTTGCTGTTTCTACTTTATTTTTCACAAGCTTGTATTGAAGTAGCACCTATTTTTAGCTGCCAGCTACAAGTACTTTAGTTCCAACTGATGATGTCCTAAAGCAGTCATTGCACACTCAGTGTAAACATATTTATATATAGTTGATCTAGTATTAACGAGAACAAGTTATTTTAACATTAGTGAAATGTTCAGATCTTAGTATTAGTCAAGGAAACTGTGTATTTACTCTGCCAGAAAGAGCATCTTTGTCTATTTGGGTTTTTGTAATGAAGCACCATAGACTGTGTGGCTTATAAACAACAGAAATTTATTTCTCATAGTTCTAAAGGCTGGATGTCTGAGGTCAGGAGGCCAGCATGGTCAAGCTTTGGCAAAGGTCCTCTTCCAAGCTGCAGACTTGGCTTCTCATTGTACCCTCACATGGCAGAAAGAGGAGGAGAGAGTTCTTCAGAGTCTCTTTTATGCGGGTGCTGATCTCGTTCAAGAGGGCTCCAACCTCATAATCTGATTACCTCCCACAGGCCTCACCTTCTAATATCATCACATTGGAGGCTGGCATTTCAACATAGGAATTTGGCGGAAGGGGATGGGCCCAAATATTCAATCCATTGCAAAAAGACACAGGCAGAATGACCAACCCTATTGAAATCTCTGTATTCCAGTGGATTTGATTACTACTTGTGTATTTGTAGTACAAACGAGGAAAAAGCAATACAAATAAAAGTGACTTTGTTTTGGACAGGTCTACAATTCTATGAAGATAAGGAATTTCTCATATATTAACCTATCAGTTATGTGTAGTAATACGTAGCTCACTAGTTGTTTCATAGATTCACTCTCATTTGTGTCTCACACAGTAAATAGGAAATGTGTTCATTATTTCTATTTTACAAAGAAGTAAATAGAAACTAAAAAGAAAATCCAGACTTGCTAACATTTACACAGTTAGCAACTGACAAAGTTGGAATTAAAACCTGCTATCTGGTTTTCTTTTGTGCCATTTCCACAAGCAATCCTCTAGATAATACAAAGTAAAGAATATTAATTTTTGTATTGCAACCTGAAATTTATTTTATCTGATTAAACAAATAGTTGTACTGAAAAGAGCACATGAAGCTGTTCAAGTAGTGCCCTTGGTTACCTGCGTGTCTTCAGCTATTTAAAGTTCCTTTTGTGCACCTGCCCCTGGGGCATCTGATAATAATTCATTTGTGGTCTCTTAAATATACTCCCAACACTAAAGAGGGGGGCTTCTTTTTATGAGTAACTCTTTATGAATTAGCAAATTTTTTATTGTTCTTAATTAGTAGAAATGCTCTAGCATCTTGAATAGTGTTCTTGTTTCAGGATTTTGCTCATCTGACTTGTTACAGAGATTAGAGCATGTACTTCTCTCTCTTTTAAAATTAAAATTTATGTTTTCATTTTGATAGCTTTTGGGGTACAAGTGGCTTTGGTTACATGAATGAATTGTGTAGTGGGTGAAGTCTGAGATTCTAGTGCACTCGTCACCCAAGTAGTGTACATTGTACCCAATATGTAGTTTTTAATCCCTTGTCCCACACCCGCCCCCACTTTTGAGTTTCTGAAGTCCATTGTATCATTCTTACATCTTTGCATACCTATAGTTTAGCTCCCACTTATAAGTGAGAAATAGAGTATTTGGTTTTCCATTCCTGAGTTACTTCACTTAGAATAATGGCCTCCAGCTCCATCCAAGTTGCTGCAAAAGACATTATTCCATTCTTTTTATGGCTGAGTAGTATTCCATGGTGTATGTATACCACATTTTCTTTATCCACTCATTGGTCAATGGGCACTTAGGTTGGTTCCATATCTTTGCAGTTGTAAATTGTGCTGCAGTAAACATACATATGCAGGTGTCTTTTTGATAAAATGACTTCTTTTCCTTTGGGTAGAAGATACCCAGTAGTAGGATTGCTGAATAAGAAATCTGCATACATATTTCCATAGAGGTTGTGTTAATTTACATTCCCACTAGGAGTGTTTAAACATTCCTTTTTCAACACATCCATGCCAGCATCTGTTGTTTTTTGACTTTTCAGTAGTGGCCATTCTTGCAGGAGTAAGGTGGTATCTTGTTGTGGCTTTAGTTTGTATTTGCCTGATGATTAGTGATGTTGAGCAGTTTTTCACATTTGTTAGACATTTGTTTTTCTTTTTTTGAGAAATGTCTGTTCATGTCATTTGCCCACTTGTTGATGGGATTATTTGACTCTTCTTGCTGATTTGTTTGAGTTCCTTGTAGATTCTGAATATTAGTCCTTTGTTGGATGCATAGTTTGCAAATATTTTCTCCCATTCTCTGGGTTGTCTGTTTACTCTGCTGATTATTTCTTTTGCTGGCAAGCATGTGCTTTTCTCTTATCTTTTCAATTTGTTGATTATAATTGGAGTTTTGAAATGAATAATTTGAGGAAACTGGATCCAGAGTTACTACTTTTCCACAATAGGATTGAATCATCAGTTGATTTTTTTGGGGGGGCATTTGTTGAGTGAATCAGTTCTCTAAAAAAAAAGATAGTCCTTGAAATCAGAATTAATTTATTTTTTGAGTTTCCCATTAGGTAATTCTGTACTCTTAGGCAATTTATTTTACCTCTCTGTATTTAGTTTTCTTTCTTAGATGCTTGGAGGGCATCACCACACAATTTTTAATGATGCATACATGATATATTCAATTTTGTTTTAAGTTTGATGGAAAGGGTATCACATAATCTTAATATAATTCTATGATTCATATCTTATCTAGGGCAATGTTATAACCCTTCAGGTGATCCGGTGAGTGAGCATTCTATATGGAATGAGCGCAAAGCCAAAAATACTTCCAGTATCAGTTTCTCTCTACTAGAGAACCTGCTGAAATAATAAAAATTTCCTGAAAAACAATCAATGAAAATTTGAGGTTAAAGATATCATTCATTATAAAATTGGACTCCAAAGTTTTGAAAAAATCAAGGTTTAATTTTAAAACGGACTTAAAGGACATGTGCAAAATATATTGGACCAGGATTAGAAAGAGATCAATGTGACTTTTCACTTATAAGAATAATGTGATGGTTCACAGCAGGCAAGTGTGATCACTGCAAAATAAAAATGCCTAATAAAATATCTACAAATTTTGAGGGTATCTGAATGCTGTGGAAGCAACCTGGATTAGTTGAACCAAAATTCCAGAGAGGAGAGAATGTATCAGAGGTGGGATACTGATTTCTAGCTGTGTGTGTGTGTTTTTCAATGGGAATTTTGCACTGATCCTAATACGTAATGAGAGATGGGGCTCTAGCTCAAAATATTTTGAGACATAGAGTGAAAAGTCCTCTAGTCTTGACGTGCAAAGGGAATAAAGATCCATCTGGGAGGAAACACAAAGCTAGCCCTTCCAGAAATACTTTTTTGGGGCAGATTTTGAGACTATTAGGGATTTTGTGTTAGAGGGCTAGGCTGGAAACCCTGAAGGCAAGATAGATTTCCCACAGAGATTATTGGGGCTGAGGAAACAGACCCATCAGGCTATTGATCTAAAATTTTAGAAACCCATGCTTCAGGAATACAAGTGAACCAAAGAGAGAAAGTCTTATGCAAACTGCAGCCTAGCTCCAACCCAGATTAATTTACAATTGTTTTGAGCCAATCAATTAATTACTTTATCATGAAATAGGAATCTGTCTCTAGTGGAAGATAATATATCTGGATTGTAAATGATTCTTTCATAAACCATATTCAATGTATAATAAAAACCTGTATGCACCAAGAGGCAAACAAATATGACCTATTATGATGGAAAAAGGTGGGTGAGAGGCTCAGACTTAGAAATGATCCAGATTTGGAGTTAGCATAAAGTACTTTAAAATAACTATTAAAATATGTTCAAGAAAAGAGAGAAAACAATGGATAAAATAGATGAAAGAATAGACTGTGTCAACAAAAAATTAAAATTGTTAAAATATTCAATGGATATTATAAACCAAAATATATAACATTGAAAACTAAATGTTCAGTGGAGAGTTTTAACAGCAGATTGAAGAGCAAAATACAGGACTAAAAAATTAGAAGGTAGGGTGGAATAAAATACTAAAGTAAACCACAAAGAGGAAAACTAATAATAATAACAACAGCAACACTAATAAAAAACTAGAACAAAGCATAAGTGAAATGTGGCACATGTTCAAAAGGCTTAACGTATAAATATTGGAGTCCCAAATGGGGAGATGTGAAAAAAATGGGCCAGAAGCACTGCTTGAAAAGATGAAGGGTGAGAATTTTCAAAAACATGAACCCACAATTTCAAGAAGCTCAGTAAATTCTAAGCAGGATAAAATGAGAGAAAAGCCACATATTGGCACATAATAGTAACATGGCTGAAACCCAAAGACAGAACAAAAAAAGTGCTATAGAAAAAGAGTCCTACTATGAGTGGGAGTTGAACAATGAGAACACATGGACACAGAGAGGGGAACATCACACACTGGGGCTTGCCGGGGGGTGGGGAGCAAGGCGAGGGAGAACGTTAGGACAAATACCTAATGCATGGGGGGCTTAAAACCTAGATAATGGGTTGATAGGTGCAGCAAACCATCATGGCACATCTATACCTATGTAACAAACTAGCACGTTCTGCACATGTATCCCAGAACTTAAAGTTTTTTTTTTAAGAGTCACATTAACAAAGTCTTAGATGAAGAATGCCTTCCAAGGAATGGTGATGGCCAACTTCTCAACAGAAATGATGAAAGCCCCAAGACAGTGGAATGATAACTTCATTTTCTTTCCTTCCTTCCTTCCTTCTTTCTTTCTTTCTTTCTTTCTTTCTTTCTTTCTTTCTTTCTTTCTTTCTTTCTTTCTTTCTTTCTTTCTTTCTTTTCTTTCTTTCTCTCTTTCTCTCTTTCTCTCTTTCTCTCTTTCTCTCTTTCTCTCTTTCTCTTTCTTTCTTTCTTTTTTCTTTCTTTCTTTTTCTTTCTTTCTTTTTTTCTTTCTTTCTTTCTTTCTTTCTTTCTTTCTTTCTTTCTTTCTTTCTTTCTTTCTTTCGTTCTTTCTCTCTCTCTCTCTCTCTTTCTTTTTCTTTCTTTCTTTTAAAAAACATTTATTTTAGGTTCGAGGATACAAATAAAGGCTTGTTATGCAGGTAAACTCATGTTACAGGGGTTTGTTATGCAGATTATTTCATCACCTAGGCATTAAGCCCACACCCAATAGCTATCTTTTCTGCTCCTCTCCCTCCTCCCACCCTCCACCCTCAAGTAGAACCCAGTGTCTGTTGTATCCTTCTTTGTGTTCATAAATTCTCACTATTTAGCTCCCACTTATAAGCAAGAAGGTGCGGTATTTGGTTTTCTGTTCCTGCATGAGTTTGCTAAGGATGAAAGCTTTCGGCTGCATCCATGTTCCCACAAAAGATATAATTTCATTCTTTTTTATGGCTGCATAGAATTCCATGGTGTATATATACCACATTTTCTTTATCCAGGAATTATAACCTTAAAGTAGTGAATGAAAATAACTACCAGCTCATAATCCATATATGCTAGTGAAATTTTCCTTAAAAATGAACGCACGATAGATGTTTTCAGACAAATGAAGACTGAAAGTAATTGTCATCAGAAGGTTGTAACTAAAAGAAGTAATAAAGGAAGTTATACACACAGAAGGAATATGATCCCAGATGGAAACATGGAGATTCAGGAAGTGATGAACAATGCCCAAAAGAGTAAACTTGTGGATAAATATTAATGACTATCAACAACACAAAACAATGAACCTAATATCTTGTAGAATTTAAATCATGGGTGGCATGATGCAAATAATGGAAGCAGAGTAAAAGAAGTTAAAGTGTTTTAAAGTACCAGGAAAAATGTACTAATCTGTATTACACAGTACTAAGGAAAGCGTGAACATTTAAATCTCCAGCACAACTAGTTAAAATAGTCAAAGAATACTTTCTGTAAAGTAAATAGAAAAAAAAATGGAATGATAAAATAGCCTAACTCAAAAGAAGATGCTAATTGCACTAAATGTTTATGGACTAAATACATGCTAGCACACATGTTTTAGAATATAATCTACATATATAGGCATAAAATATATTGTAATATATGAGAATAGATATTTTAAATTGATTTACACATGTAAAAATATGCTTCAAAATAATTTTTTTTGAAATCAAAATTTCTTGCAAATGAAAGCCATAGTGAGACAACATCTAACATTAGTCAGAATGGCTATTATTGAAACGTCAGAAAATAACATGCTAGTGAGGTTGTGGAGAAAAAGGAATGTTTATACACTGTTGCTGGGAGTGTAAATTAGGTTGCCTATTGTGGAAGACACTGTGGTGATTCCTCAAAGACCTAAAGACAGAAATAACATTTGACCCAGCAATCCCATTGCTGGATCTATATCCATATACCCAAAGAAATATAAATCGTTCTATTATAAAGACACATATGCATGTGTATGTTCATTGTGGCACTATTCACAATAGCAAAGACATAGAATCAACCTAAATGCCCAGCAATGATGAATTGGATAAGAAAAATGTGGTAGACACATAACATGGAATACTATGCAGCCATAAAAAAGAATGAGATGATGTCCTTTGCAGGGACATGGATGGAGCTGGAGGTCATTATCCTTAGCAAACTAACACAGGAATAGAAAACCAAACACCATATGTTCTCACTTATAAGTGGGAGCTAAACAATGAGAATACATGGACACATACAGGGGAACAGCACACACTGGGATCTTTCAAAAGGTGGAGGGTGGGAGGAAGGAGAGGATCAAGAAAAATAACTAATGGGTACTAGGCTTAATATCTGGATGGAGAAATAATCTGTACAAAAAACCCCCATAACACAAGTTTACCTATGTAACAAACCTGAACTTGTACCCCTAAACTTAAAATAAAAGTTAAAAAAAGAAAGAAATTAAAATTTCTTCTCACAGGACATATGTGAAATATAGAGAATCTCTTTCAACAAGATAGATGCGAGATTTATTTTGTAACAGATGTTGGGCGAGGCATTTTCTTACTAAGTCTGAACTTCCTCTTAGTAAATTATGAGGCTTTTAGAGGCTGAGGCCAACAAACGCAATAATGTTTGCATTATCTTCTGCATCTGGAACCATATCTTGCATATAGAAAGATGAATGAATATTCATCAGTTCCATTGTGCATTCTGATTCCTAGAGAAAGGGCATACATCATTACAAGACAATTCTACTTAACAAAAACCTTAACATATTTAATTATATATGTATAGTGAGTCTCATAGAGCATCTCCACATATTTTATTTCATTTGTCGGCCCTTCTAACCTTGTGTGATATGTTATTCTGGGGAGTTATTCCAATATTGTACACAAGGAAACTGGAAGAGGGAGGTTCAGTGAGAGGTATGAGAGATAGAACCCAAGTATTCCTACTGCTCATTCAATGCCCATGTGACATTTAAATATAGGCAACTGTTTAACTGACTTCTCAGGAGCTATTTAGCTAGACTTTAAACTTCACTGTGCAGAGGGACCATTCTTTTCTTGTTTGTTTTTTTATAGTGACAAGGTCTCACTATGTTGCCCAGGCTGGCATAGAACTCCTAGCCTTAAGCAATCCTCCTGCTTCAGCTCCCAAACTGTTGGGATTACAGGTGTGAGCCACTACTGCTGTGCCGGCTAGCCATTCTTGAATAAGAGGTATTTACAAAGGTTGGTTATTTGCTGGCAATTACAACAAAGCAATCATGCAGAGCCACTAGAATCAATACCATTCTCTTCTAGAACTGGGATTAGATAAACTGGTAGTGAATATGAGAAGGTATAAAGCATGGTGGTGTGAATTCTGGTTTCAGAATACTAATTAGAGTGCAGGGTTTCACAGTGAATTATTTCTATTTCCGTCACCTGAAGACTCCCAGAAGGCAATTGGGCTAATTCACACTGTGTAATTCACCAAACAATTTTAAGGTTTTATTTTCTAATAAACTATGGAGAGTTCTTAATTAGTAATTAGAAAATGATTATACCTCATCTGTAAAAAACACACTTCTTTGATTATATTGATGTGACTATGCAATTACATTTCAAATTAGTTCGAACAATGTTTAATGCAGGAATTGTAATTCTGGTTTGATCTGTCAGGTAACTTGGGCAGGGTCAGGTGAAGGGCAGCCTCAAGTATGCACACACAGTGGCTGGTTTCACGTGGTTTCTCAACTCTGTTCTGGTGCTCTTTGCAACACACAGGATGCCAGCGAGGGTTTAATTTCATCATTCAGTCTTAATATTGTACATATTTCCTTTTAAATTATGACACATCAAGATCTTTAGCTTTTACTGAAATCAAGTGGTTTTTATATTTCAGTATTTTTTAGATATTACTTTATTAAGTATAATTTAATTTTAAAATGTTATTTAATCTTGTTTCAGTATATTAATTTTATATTTCAATGTTATAATATTAAGTGGTTATAATATAATAATTACTATAAATTATTGTATTATTATGTAATAATACTTAAGTTATTAAGTTAATAAAAACATACTGCAGTGAGTCAAGAAATGCTTTTAATGTATTTATAATAATTAGTCTAAGGAGAATTCAAGGATAATAATAGTAATGTATTGATTGCTTCAAAATGTAGCAATCTGAACAAATACAGCTGTGGAAAGTTGATAAAGAGTAGGGTTTTGATATAATCCGAAGTGATACTTTTGAGAATGAAAGAGAGTGTGAGCCAGATGGAGACATGGGGACAGTAAGTTTAAACTAGCATTGTCTAGGTCAACCTGGGATGTGTGGTAAGCCTAATTATGGATTTGTGTATACGCCTGTGATATTTCACTAATATGCAGCATAGACCTACTGGTACCTAATGAAAAAAGTAGCATTTACCTTCTGCTGTGTATGCATTTACTGCATACTTAAATGACTACTCTGTGCCAGGCACATTAGAAGATGGATACACTCAGATTGCTAAGACTCAGCCCTAGCACTTGCAGAAACATCATGTGAACTTGGTAAATCCCGAGGCAGAGGTACCAACAACTGAGGTGGAGGAGCGAACAGGGCTGAGTGACCATCAAGGGCTGTGTTTCTCCAGGCGACCTGAGTCTCTTCCTGCCTCAGTCTTTGACTCTGATGTTTAAAACTTATCAGTTTTAAATACCCCAAACTGGCATTTGAATTAGTTTTTTTTTTTGTTTTTAAAAACATTGTATAGGCCTATCAGGAAAATGCTTTTAGTTTTAAAAAGAACCCAAATACTTTATCCAGACCAAGCATGTACTGATTCATTTAAAGATGCACTGTCCTCTATGGTAGCTTCATGTGGCTATTTAAATTTAAATTAATTAAAATGAAATAAAGTTAAAGATGCAGTTTCTCAGGTGCACTAAGCCATATTTTAAGTGATCAATGGCTATATGTAGCTAAGGATATAGTCTTGAGCAATATAATGTATATTATAATAATCTTAGACATTTCTATAAGACAGCACCTATTCAAACAAATCACACACCTCTAAATGAAATGCACACAGTGACTTCTTCCTACCACTGTGTATTAGTCCATTCTCATGCTGCTAATAAAGATAAACCAAGACTAGGTAATTTATACAGGAAAAAGGTTTAATGGACTCACAGTTCCACATAGCTGGGAGGCCTCACAATCATGGTGGAAGGCAAGGAGGAGCAAGTCACGTCTTACATGGATGGCAGCAGGCAAAGAGAAAACTTGTGCAGGGCAACTCCCCCTTATAAAACCATCAGATCTCGTGAGACTTATTCACAATCATGAGAACAGCACAGGAAAGACCCAGCCCCCATGATTCCATTACCTCCCACCAGGCCCCTCCCACAACACATGGGAATTGTGGGAGCTACAATTCAAGATGAGATTTGGGTGAGGACACAGTCAAATCATATCATACCATTACCCCTTTAATATCAGAATATTTACACCATCACACACTCTGCCAAAGGTTTGTGAAATGCCTTCATTCACTCCTCATTCAAATTCATTAAGTATGTACTATGTGCCAGGCACAGGAATGGATACAGTAGAAAGAGGACTTGCATATTATTCTTATTTGATTCAAATTATTATTTAAGTATTGAAATATTGAATATTGAAAATATCTCCTTTTTACATGATCGAGCCTTCTAATCAGGAAGTAAATTAATTTGTTGAACTTCCTAACATAGTAAAATATGGAGGTAACAAATACAGTATAAAATATGGGTGAGGAAAGTAAAATACAAGATACTGATCAGTGATCTCAGGACACCTCTATCATTGCTTACTGTGGCCTTGCTTCTTTCATTTTTTGAAATACTATAATTTTGGTAACATCAAAGCTCAGAGGAGATGATTTGAATGTTATATAAGAAAGCATATCTGAGAGTAACCTTCAAATGAAGTAAGTAGGCAGATCCAGAAAATTTATAGAAAAGAAATATGAGAAACACAACTAACAAATTATAAGCAGTATGTGGTAGCATTTTCAAAAACGTGGTCAATTATGGTTGATGTGGGCTTTTGAAATCAGTGATAAAGAAATATAATCACATAGAATTACCCTTCCAGACTCTTATTTGGACTTTTATATTCAATGTACTAAAAAGGCAAAAGAAAACTTGACTCAATTTGAAGAGATAGTTGGTTTGATCCTGTAGTGAGAAAAGATTATGGTCCTAAAAGAGTCTGCAATATGGAGGATTTACCTAGGATTTAGGGGCATTAGTTGAGAAAGCTAGAGTTAAACAATAGAATGAGTTAGTTATGGAAGGTTAACTTATTTCCTATTTCTCAAGGGCATTTGGCTAGAGTAAGGAAAAAATTGGACTGAGGTTTGTTTGCAAGATGGCATATGAAGGGACCAGGGTTTGATACGCCAGCTGTTTGTCTCCAACCTCCATGTGAGATCAATATATCTTTGATTTAAAAACCAGTACCATCTTTTCTCAAAGTTAAATTATCCACATTATTGATTTCCCATGAATTCTCAGGTTGGTTTCCTGAGATCTGTTTTCTGTGAGTGGCCTTAATGTCTATCCCTCGATGCTGGGGTTAGCAGTGACTTCCATGTCACTAAATGCAATGGGTCATCTTTAGTCTCTGCCTCCCACCCTCATCTTCAGGCAGCATTTGGCCCCTTTACTTATCCTTAAAGAGGATTTCCTCATCCTGAAAGCAATCGCTGCTGCCACCATCAATGGCATCACACCATTTTGACAATGTATCTCTTTATTACAGCCTCTCAATCATCACCTTACTGGAGCCACAAATAACATACTGCCTCCTCTCTGCTTCCCCCAGTCGTTTCTCTTGCTATAAAGTATAAATTTATAATATAAATTAGATCTTACTGTTTCCCACTTAATACCTTTGATGTCTCTTCACTGCATTTAGAATGAGATTTAGGCCTCAGCGCCTGTCCTGTGAGTCTTGGATCACCTTACCACTCCCTGAATTTTCAGCCTCAACTCACTAGTTATTGTTCATTCATTTATTCTTTCATTTAGTAATTCTTTCACTCCAACATTTATGTGTTGAGCATGTTCTGGGATCTGAGGTTACAACTGTAAATACAGGCTGCAATAATTTCTTTCTTGGAGCTGACACTCTAACAGTAACTGAGAGTCACATGGTGGTGAGAGACAAGTAACAAACAGGGAAAATAAGGAAAATTACATTAAATGATGATAAAGGCACGGGAGAAAAATAAGGCAGGGAAGGATGTGTGCATGGAAAGTTGAAAATACAGAGAGGGTAGCCAGGGAAGTTTTCATGAAGAAGCTTCCAAGACTCGATGGAAGAGAGGGGAAAGATGACACAGGTGTTTGAGTGAAGAGAATCCTAGGTAGGAAAAAGAGAAGGAGCAACAGCCTAAGGTAGGGGTGCCTATGGCATATTCCAGAATCAACGAGGAGGCTGGTATGAGGACCACCGGTGATACAAATAGGGTTGCATATGGAGAAACGAGACAGAGGGAGGGAAAGACCATGTGGGACCTTGAAGACCATTGTTAAGAACGGCTTTTTTTTTTTTTTGAAACAGAGTCTTGCTCTGTTGCCCAGGCTGGAGGGCAGTGGTGTGATCTTGGCTCACTGCAACCCGTGCCTCCTGGGTTCAAGCGATTCTTGTGCCTCAGCCTCCTGAGTAGCCACCACACCCAGCTATGCTTTTATAATTTTAGTGCAGTTGGGGTTTCACCATGTTAGTCAGGCTGGTCTCAAACTCCTGACCTCAAATGATCCGCCTGCCTTGGCATCTCAAAGTGTTGGGATTACAGGCGTGAGCCACCAAGCCTGATCAATAATTGCTTTTATTTGGGATGAGATGAGAAGCCATTAGAGCTTTTGTAGACAGGAAGGACATGATCTTACTTAAGTTTTAGAGGGATCACTTTGATATCTGTACTAAAATTAGATGGGAACAGCAAGGTTTGGAAACCGGAGAACTTTTGAGAGACTCTTGGAATAATACAGAAGAAAAATGTTGAAGGCTTGGACAAGTGTGGTAGCCATGGAGATAAAGAGAGAGTGGTGGATTCTAGATGTGTTTTGAGGAAAGACATGCCTGAAACATATCTCTTTTTCACTTCCTTGATGACAGCTGCCTTTTTTCTGGGTCAGGGTCTTTGCACTGCTCTCAATGGCAGGCCACTCTTAATTTTTTTTAATTTATGTAAGGTAAAGGTCACACATTTAAAGTGTAAAGTTTAAGTTTTGGTTTATGCATACATACACACATGAAACCATTGCCATAATTGAGATAATAAACATTTTTATCATTCCCCACCCCAGTTTCATTTTGCCCCTTCATATTCCTCACTTACCCCCACAGTATCTAGGTAATGACTGATCTGCTTTCTGTCATTATAGATTATCTTGAATTTTCTAAACTTTCATGTAAATGGAATCATGCAGTATATATTCTGTTTAAAATTTGTGTTTAGATACATATAATGTAAAATTCACCATTTTAACGTTTCAAAGTGTGCGGCTCAGTGGCATTAAGTATATTCACCATGTTTTGCCACCATTGCCATCATCTAGTTCCAGAAGATTTTTATCACCGCAAAAGGAAACCCTGTACCTGCCAAGCAGTCACCTCCCATGCTACTTCACCCAGCCCCTGACAGCCAATAATCTACTTTCTGTTTCTATGGATTTGCCTAGTCCAGATAGTCAATATAAATAGAATCTTGCAATATATGAACTTTCTTTGTCTGGCTTTTTTTTTTTCACTTAGCATAATTATTGTGAGGTTTGTCATGTGTTGCATTTATCAGTAGTTTCTTTTTCTTGATGAATAGTTTCCATTATATGGATATACCATAATTTGTTTATCCATTTACCTGCTGACGGGCATTTTGGTTGTTTCTAGTTTTTGGTTATGACAAATGAAATTGCTCTGAACAACTGTGTGCAAACTGTTGAGTAAATGTGTACTTTCATTTTTCTAGGGTAAACACCTAGGAGTAGAAAGGCTGTGTAGTCCGATAATATAGTTTAGGTTTTAAAAAAACTGGCCAACTGTTTTCCAAAGTGGTTGTACCATTTCACATTCTAACCAGTAGTGTACGAGAGCTCAGTTGCTTCACATCCTTACCAAATGCTGATAGGATAAAGCTTTTTCTGGGGGAAAAAAAAAAAAAAAAGACATTTTGCTGAGTATATCATCATTGTACCACATCATTTGAATTTGCATTTCCTCAATGAATAATAGTGTTGAACATATTTCTGTGAATTATTTTCCATCTGTATATTTTTCTTAAGTGAAGTGTCTGTTCAAATATTTTGCCTATTTAAAAAATCAAGTTGCTTGTTTTCTTATTGTTGAGTTTTGAGAAATGTTTATAATATAGTCTGGATGTGGGATTTACAAATATTTTCTTCCAGTCTGTAGCTTGTCTTTTCTTTCTCAACAGAGTCTTTCACAGAGAAGATGTTCTTAATTTTGGTGAAGCCTAAATTGTCTTTATATTATTGAGATGTAATAGTTATTTATATATTCTAGTTACAAGTCCTTTGTCAGATATATGCTTTGCAAATCTTCCCCCTCAGTCTGTTTTTGACAGTTTCATTTCTGTGTCTTTTGCAAAGCAAAAGTTTGAAGTCCAGTTTTGTAATTTTTAATTTTATAGTTTCTACATTTTGTGTAATATTTTAAAGTCTGCCCAGTCCTAGGCCATTAAGATTTTCTCCTGTGTTTTCTTCTAAATTTTAATGGTTTTAAAATCCCATTAAGTAGATAATCCATTTTGAGTTAATTTATGTATGTTTTTTGAATTAATATTATTATTTTTAGTCTAGCCATCCAGTTATTTTGGCATAATTTGTTGAAAAGATTATCATTCCACACTAAATTGGCCACATATGTATGGATCTATTTTGGGTTCTGTTTTGGGTTCCATTGATTTATGTGTTTATGTTTTCACGAATACCACACTGTCTTGACTAATATATCTTTGTAATAACGCTTGAAATCAAATAGTGTTAACTCCCTGACTTTGTTCTTCCTTTTCAAAATTGTTTTGATAATCTATTTCTTTGCATTTCTATATAATCTTAATAATTCACTTACCAATTCTACACAAAAATTTCTTTAGGGATTTTGATTGGTATTTGATTATATCGTCTATTGATAAATTTGGGAAAAATTTACATCATAAAAATATTACCTCTTCTCATGACCATGGGATATTTCTCTATTTTTTTTAGGTTGTGCTTAATTTTCTTAGCCATGTTTTGTAAAGTTTTCTGTGTACAGATCTTACACGTATTTTACCAATTTTATTCCTAAGTATAGCAGACCCTTGAACAACATAAGTTTGAACTGTGTGGGTCCATGTATACACAGATTTTCTTCCACCTCTGCCGCCCCTGAGACAGCAAGACCAACTCCTCTTTCTCCTCCTCCTCAGCCTACTCAATGTGAGGTCTCTAAGGGTAAAAAACCTTTATTATGATCCACTTCCACTTAGTGAATAGTACATATACTCTTTTTCCTTATGATCTTTTAAAATACATTTTCTTTCCTATAGCTTGCTTTATTGTAAGAATACAGTATATAACACATAATATATAAAAAGCATGTGTTAATTGACTATTATGTTATTGGCAAGGCTTCCGGTCAACAGTAGGCTATTAGTAGTTACGTTTGGGGGAGTCAAAAGTTGTATGTGGACTTTTGACACTGCAGGGAAAGGGGGTTTGTGCCCCTAATTTCTGCATTGTTCAAGGGCCAGTTGCACTGATATTATTGTAAGTAGTGTTTTTGAGAAGTTCAATTTCTGGTTATCCATTGCTAGTATCGACATTTTGCTGAAATACTTGTTAGTTCTGACAACATTTTTGCACATTTCTCAGGATTTTAAAATAAGTGCTCATTAACAGATTGAGGAAGTTTTCTTATGCCTAGTTCTCTGAGAGTTTTATTTTCTTGCACGTTCTGTGCGTGTGTGTGTGTTTTTAGTTTTAAGTTCTGAGACACATGTGCATAATGTGCAGTTTGTTATCTAGGTAAACGTGTGCCATGGTGGTTTGCTGCACCTACCAACCCATCACCTAGGTATTAAGCCCAGCGTGTATGAGCTGTTTTTCCTGATGCTCTCCCTCCCACTGCACCCCTCTGTCTGACAGGCCCACGTGTGTGTTGTTCCGCTCCCTGTGTACATGTGTTCTCATTGTTCAGCTCCCACTTATAAGTGAGAACATCCAGTGTTTGGTTTTCTGTTCCTGCGTTAGTTTTCTGAAGATACTGGCTTCCAGATCCATCCATGTCCCTGCAAATGACATAATCTCATTCATTTTTATGGCTGCATAGTATTCCATAATGTATATGTACCACATTTTCTTTATCCAGTCTATCATTGATGGGCATTTGGGTTGATTCCATGCCTTTGCACTATTGTGCAAAGCACTATTGTGACTAGTGCTGCAATGAACACACACATGCATGTATCTTTATAATATAATGATTATATTCCTTTGGGTACATGCCCAGTAATGGGATTGCTGGGTCTAATGGTATTCCTTAGGTCTCTGAGGAATCACCACACTGTCTTACACAATAGTTGAACTAATTTACATCCCCACAAAAAGTGTAAAAGCTTTCCTGTTCCTCCACAGGCTCACCAGCATCTGTTCCGAAAGGATTTTTTTTTTTTTTCCCAAAAGCTTTCTCTCTTCCTATTGAAGTGATCGTGTGGGCTTTGTTCATTAGTCTGTGTATATGTTTAATTACATTAATAGGTTTTTGAAGGTTAAGCCAGTTTTGCATTGCTGGAATAAGTCACATACGTTCACGGTGTGTTATCCTTTTTATATATTGTTGGGCTTGATTTGCTAAAATTCTGTTAAGAAGTTGAGAAGTTTTGTGCCAACTTCACGAGGAGTCTTATTTTGCGTGCGTGTTTTTAAAAAATGTCTGTCTGGGCATCACTGACCTAATTCATATTTGTGACATCCGATTCAAGCCTATTTATTTATTTATTTCTTCATTTATTTTCTCTTGTCTCATGTTTCTCTTCTGGAAAGGAATGCCATGAGATGTTTGCGAGCCCTTTCAGATCTCAAAGTCCTTTCTATGACATAGTTCTGAGCACTTTTAAATGAACATGATTTGACCCTTAGTACAATTTTCTCTTGGGTCTTATTTATAAACTATTCAACTTAGTAATTATTTCTTGAGTAATTGCTGTATTCTAGCTAATTTTTGAGACATTAGTCCTTTATTCATAAAGTTTCTGTTCTGTGTAGCAGTTACTAAAAAACAAAACAGGAAGGAAAAAAGCAGGACTTCAAAAAGAACATCTTTTGTTTTTGAACAGTATGGGGAAAGCAGACCAGTGGAACAAATTATTCTGGGAAATCAATGGATCAACTTAACATTGATCCATAATCTCCCTTAAAATTTGAATGCGTTGTAATTGAGGAGACATGAAATTCACTCAAAAACCTAATCTCTCTCTTAAAAAAAAAAAAAAAAGCCTACCTACACCTAATTAGTTAGGAAGTCTGGTCTGATCTACCTCCAAAAGATTTAAGTAATATGCCCCTTTACACCATGAGCAGAGTTCCCAACTAGTCCTAGCACCATGAGTTTGTTTCCAGACTGCAGTCTGTCTTATTTTATTTTTATCTTTTTGAGACAGGGTCTCACGTTGTCACCCAGGCTGGAATGCAGTGATAGGATCATGGTTCATCCTCCCACCTCAGCCTCCCAAGTAGCTGGAACTACAGGCACACACCACCGTGCTCGGCTAATTTCTTCTTGTATTTTGCAGAGGCAGGTTCTCCCTATGTCACCTAGGCTGATCTTAGACTCCTGCTGCCTAAGTGATCTTCCTATGTTGGCCTCCCAAAGTGCTGGGATTATAGGTGTGAGCCACTGCTCCCAGCCCCAGTCTGTCTTTCAAAAGTTCTCCTTTTTCTTATTATTGTACCCTGTGGGCATCATTCTTAATTGGCTGACCCCAATCCCCTACACAGCCCATTCTCCTAAACTCCTTCCAGTTGGTTTGGTCCATGAGGCACATATTTAAGAGAAAGTCTTGTCTAAGAAAGGAACAGAACTAGTTTGGTCATCGCCCTTTCCTTCTGCCCCTTACCCATTTCTTCTTTTGGAGAACAGATAGTGCTTGAAGGAGCAAGAGCTACATTGCCACCAGGAAGATGAACACAGCACGCAAAGGATGATGGGCCTGCGAGATGGAAGAACAGGGATCCTTAGTGACATCACTAAGCAGCTGCCCTAGCCCTGGTCTACTTTCATGCCGTCTTCATATTACATAAAAAACAAAACAAATCACAAATAAATAAACTAATAAAAGACACAAAGGGCACATTAGGGTACTCTGTGGCTTGCTAATAGACTCAAAAATGTGTTGCCTACAAATAATTCTTTATTAAAATCATTTTTGTAATAAATTTTACTTTTAAAAAGTTTTTGATCTACAGAAAAATTGAGGAGATAGAATATACACCACCCCAGGTTTCCTTTATTACATTAGTGGGATACATTGGTAATAATTAGTGAATCAATATTAATACATTATTATTTTTAAAGTCCATACTTCATTCATTGTGGATTCCTTAGCTTGGGATTTCAGTCCAGTATGGGTTTCCTTAGTTTTTACCTAACATATTGTTACTGTTTCAGGATCCCAGTCCAGATCCCACATTGCATTTAGTTGTCCTGTCCCCCTTTTTTTTTGTTTTTGTTTTTTAAGGCAAGGCCCTGCTCTATAGCCTGGGCTGGAGTGTGGTGCTCGCTGCAGCCTCAACCTCCTGGGCTCAAGCAATCCTCTCATCTCAGGCTCCAAAGTAGCTAGGACCTCAGACACGTGCTACCACAGTCGGCTAATTTTTTAAAAAATGTTTTATAGAGACAAGGTTTTGCTTTGTTGTCTAGGCTGGTCTCCAACTCCCGGGCTCAAGCGATCCTCCTGCCTCAGCCTCCTAATGTGTTGAGATTGCAGGCGTGAGCCATTGTGCCCGACCGGTTGTGTCTCCTTAGGCTCCACCTGGCTGACAGTGACAGTTTCTCAGACTTTGCTTGTTTTTGATAACCTTGAAATTTTTAACAGTACTGGTCAGATATTTTGTAGAATGTTCCTCAACTGGGATTTGTCTGATGTCTTTATAATAATTAAACTGAGGTTATGAGTTTTGGGGGTAGTAGATCCCAGAGGTAAAGTACCATTTTCATCATGTCATACCAAGGGTATACACTATAACATGACTTGTCACTGCTGATATTGATCTAGATCACCTGAGATAGTGTAGTGTTTGTCAGGTTTTTAAAACTCTTTTTTCCCCTTTTCATAGTAAAGTCTTTTTTTTTTTTTTTTTTTTTTGACAGAGTCTTGCTCTGTCACCCAGGCTGGAGTGCAGTGGCGCTATCTTGGCTCACTGCCACCTCTGCCTCCCGGGTTCACGTGATTTTCCTGCCTTAGCCTCCTGAGTAGCTGGGATTACAGGGACCCACCACCACACCTGGCTAATTTTTGTATTTTTGGCAGTGACGGGGTTTCACCATGTTGGTCAGGCTGGTCTTGAACTCCTGACCTCAAGTGATCTGCCTGCCTTGGCTTCCCAAAGTGCTGAGATTACAGGCATGAGCCACTGCACCTGGCCCTAAACTCTTTTTTTTACATGTTTTGTTAGATTTACACCTAAAGTATTTTACTTTTTAAGCAATCGTATGTGGTATTACATTTTAAACTTCAGTTTCCGCTTGTTCATTGTTAGCATATAGAAATGCGATCAATTTTTGCATGTTGATCTTGTATCCTATAACCTTGATAAACTCAAGCAATAGGGAAAGGGCTCCCTATTCAATAAATGGTGCTGCAATAACCAGTTAGCCACATGCAGAAGATTGAAACTAAACTCTTCTCAAGGAAGTTATTACAATCTACACTTAAAAAGTGGGGATATAGGCTCCACCTCCTTGAGGACGGTGTATCTGCATAAATTATTTGGAATTCTTCAGCATAGGAAATTTATCTCTTGTTCCCCATTTATTTATGTATTTAATCACTTATTTATATTAGTGTGGACACAGGGAAATTTATTTTCTATTTTGGGTTATAGTCCAATAGTAACTTAGTTACAGTCAATTCTCATTACTCCTAGTGGTTATGTTCTATAAAGTTGCAGCAAACAAGGATTTTGCGATGAACCATTGCACCAAGGGAAAATGTATATATCTCCCACATAGATTTTAATGTTAAATCCTACAAACAATTCATCCTGGTAGAATCTAATTTCATTTCATTTTTTTTTTGAGATGGAGTCTTGCTCTGTTGCCCAGGCTGGAGTGCAATGGCACGATCTTGGCTAGCTGCAATCTCTGCCTCCTGGGTTCAAGCGATTCACCTGTCTCGTCCTCCCGAGTAGCTGGCGTCCGCCACTACGCCTAGCTGATTTTTGTATTTTTAGTAGAGACAGGGTTTCACCATGTTTGCCAGGATGGTCTCAATCTGCTGACCTCGAAATTTGCCCGCCTTGGCCTCCCAAAGTGCTGGGATTACAGGCGTGAGTCACTGTGTCCGGCCTATTTTCTTTATTTTACGAAAGAGACGATAAGGTTCAGAAGCGTTAAGTGACTTGCAGAGGCCGCTCAACTCACTGGTGCCAAAATTGGCCGTCAAACCTGGTCCAACTGGGCCCAGAGGCGGAGCTTCCTGCGTTTGCTCCACAACTCCATCCTCTGGCTATCTCTGCGTGAGAGCTGAAGCAACAAGGCAGAGTAGTTGCCTTGATGGACCTCAGCTGGGAACGTGCCTTTTGGGTGACTCAAATTTTTAGTGCTCTGTGTATGTACGTCTGCAAACGGCAATGAAAACGCCCGGATTACTGGTGTCAGGGTTACAAATAAACTTTAGCAAGCAGGCGAATCCACGAAGGCACAATCTGCAAATAATGATCAATTGCATTTTTACAAAATTAGTTCCTCAGGTACATAAAGAAACACATAATCTTGTATTCATAAGGAAATGTAAGGATCAGCTAGTCCAACTTGCAACTCCATGCAGGAATTCTTTATGTGGTTTTGGACAGGTATCACGCAGCCTTGGCCTGCAGTCTTGACACTGGCTATCCTCACACCCTCATGTGTGGCTGCCCTTCAGATTCCACTCAAGGGTCTATCATCAGAGATGCCCTCCCAAACTCGTAGGTTGAGTCCATCAGTTCATGATTTCATACCCCTGTGCACCTGTTCTTCAGGGCATACCTTCCATGCTGTTCATATGTGTACATTTCTTTTTTAATTATCTGATTAAAATTGTTTCTCCACTAGGGAGAAGGAACTGGGTCTTCTTTTACACACTTTGTGTCTTCAGAAACTGAGTGCGAGCAGATAATAACCCATTAATTACTCAATAGGAATAATTGGATGAATGAATGAACAGGGAGATCATTACCTCAGAGGATGCTATTTTTCATATTTGAATCATCTACTTATCACCAGGCGTAGGTAAGATGTAAAGCCCTGGCTCAAAATGTTATTTTCTGTTTACATATGGATGAGTAAAATCTAAAAGCCTCAATTATTTCAAGGCCCCTGTAAGTCAAACCAATATACCCTGAGGGAAGGAGTGATGCTCTACAGAGATCATATTTCAATTTAGAATAAGATATTCATCTAGGAGTAACTTAATTATTTGATTATATGGAGATTAGCTGGCTTATAATGCTTCACTTGCTTCTTTTCTTCTGAATATTATTTGTATTTCTGGTATCTCACTAAAAAAACCAATATTTTAACCGGATTGGGGGATTTCAAAGAACAGACCCAAATTGGTAAAGTACGTATTAGGCTATAAAAAACATCTTTACATTATCCACCATGAGGGAAAAATAATTAGACAATGCATTTATTATGTTTCTTTCTTAACACATTAATTCTTTACACAACAATTCTCATAGTTATTGGGCACCCTCGGCCTTGTACCAGGTTCTGGGCTCTGTGCTTGACTTTTACTAACTTGGGATATTTCCTTATGAAAATCATTTATGATATTGACTTCATATAATAATAAACGAGCCAGGCGCAGTGGCTCATGCCTGTAATTCCAGCACTTTGGGAGTCCGAGGCAGGTGGATCACCTGAGGTCAGGACTTTGAGACCAGCCTGGCCAACATGGTGAAACCCTGTCTCTACTAGAAAATAATAAAAAAGTTATCTGAGTGTAGTGGCAGGTACCTGTAATCCCAGCTACTCAGGGGGCTGAGGCTGGAGAATTGCTTGAACCCAAGAGGAGGAAGTTGCAGTGAGCCGAGATCGCACCATTGCACTCCAGCCTGGGCGACAACAGTGAAACTCTGTCTCAAAAAAAAAAAAAAAAAAAAAAAAAAAAGGAAAACTTTGCAATTTGAGGAGTCTTTAATTTCTGGTAAGGTAATTATAACTTCTTCCAGTAAGAATAAAATATTCTTTTATTTGTATCGTAATTGTTTACACAGCCAACATTCCACGTCAAAGAAACATTGTGTAAATGGGAGCCCAACGAAGAGATGACATTTGTTTTGTGTAAGTGACTATGCAGTGAAAATGTGACTTATCCTAGGTTATGAATCACGGTTGCTTATTAATGTTACAAACCCCCATTATTATTAAAGAAGTGGTGAAAGAGAGGAAGGAATAGAGGTTAAAATTTGCTTCTATTGCATCTTTGCATTCACGCACCTCTAAAAGTTGAGGTTTTTAAAAACCATTTTGCCAGCTCATCTTGCTGACATTTTCCTGCCGGTGGATGAAATGCATGATGCATTCTTTCTGTCTCTGCATGTATTTTTGTGAACAATTTGTCTGACAAGGAGACTTTACTTAACGCAAAAACTGGAAAAGTTAAAGAAACACATTTTGCCTCATCGGAGAGGTGACTCTTCTTAATACCACCTTGCTTTCAGTTGGATACTTAATTTTACCATATATTTTTGAAGTTTGCCATGTTAAGACCTGTCACTTTCTGAAGTCCTCACACATAAAACTTAATCTTTGCTACTTTTATAATTATAGACACTCTTCAGTGTACTATGGGGTTACTTCCTAATAAACCCATTGTATGTTGAAAATATTGTAGGTCAAAAGTGCATTTAATACGTCTAACCTACTGAACATCCTATCTTAGCCTAGCCTACTTTAGACTTAAGTGCTTAGAAGGCTCACATTAGCCTGCAGTGGGGCAAAATCTTCCAACACACAGTCTATGTTATAATAAAGTGTTGAATAGCTCGTGTAATTTATTGACTGCTATACTGAAAATGAAAAACAGAATGGCTGTAAGGGTACTTGAGTAGGATTTCTACTGAACACATATTGCTTTTGCACCATTGTAAAGTAAAAAAGTCGTGAGTTGAGCTATCGTTAAGTCAGGGATCATCTGTATTTTATTCTATTGAGTCTACCGCAAGTGAAATTCTTTCTACCTATTTAGTAAGAGTAATGCCCATCTTCCTTTTTCTTAAAAATGTTGTTTTATGGATTTATTCTAGGAGTTCTAATGCACAATAATTGATGCTCAAGGAAGTGAGGAAGAAAGGAAAAGAATAAATTATCAAAGCAATAACATGAAGTCCTCGCTGAGAGCAGAAGGACCTAGTTGTTCTGATTATATATGTGCAGCGAGTTCTCAATAAAATGAATAGAAAAGACTGTCGCATAAGCATTTCATTGATTAAATAGGAGTGCCCACAAAAGTTTCAAAGGAGGAAAAAATGATCACGAAAAAGAGGAAAAGGAATTCGAATAATTTCAGAAACCTCAACCACAAAACAAGGTCCTAGGAAGTAATTGAATAATGCCACTATGGTTCTGAAGGAGTGGGTTTCAACTTTGAAGTCTCTAATAAACAAAGTTTCTTACAGAATGAAGTTAATATCAAGACATGTAATTACTTAGAAAATGGATGTATCAGACTTATTCACAGTCTCAAGTGTGAACCTGTGAACCTACAAAAATAGGCTGTGATCTAACAAAAATAAAGGAATAAATATGTGGTACACTTGTTTTATGAAATATCTTGTCTTTTGTTTTATATTTGTATATAAATATGTTTATATTAATATTTAATTATATATTTGTTATATAAATATAGTTATGTATCTATTATCTATAGTTATATATCTGTTATATAAATATGTTTATTCTATAAATATAACTATAAATGTATATTTATTATATAAATATAAGTATATATTTTATATTTTGTAATATTTTAATATATATACTTTATATATCTTATATAATTTATATTTTATTTTTTAGCCTTATATGCTAATTCTTTAATACATATTCTTATGTATAATATTTGTAATATATATTTTATTTTTCATCTTTTGTGTTAATTCTTTAATACATATTTTAAAAATTACTAAAGTTAAGAATGACAATATATTTTGACTTCCTGGGAGTATACTGCAGAAATACTGGAAAATGGAGAAATAATTTAATGATAATGTTGACATGAAAGAGAATGAAAAGATTTGCCAACTGTTTCCCTTTCCTGTCATGACCACCAGAAACATGTCATTCATTAAGGAGTGTACAGCTCATCACTCTGACAGCCGAGGAACTCTTGTAGGAATTTTTCACACAAAATGCCTTTAAAAGACTTGAAAATGGGACCAATTCCATCAAAACCAGTGTAAGAAGACAGCAATTGAGAATCAACACATTTCAGTTGATAAAAATTTCTGGCAAAACAATCCTTGAAACAGAATAAAGCTGTACCATAACACCCCAAACTAACATTTGAAAAATTTTAAAAAGAAAACACCTAAAATCAGATATTCAAAACCTAAGATAAAAAAAATAGACAAAAGGAAGGGTTTTCACCAGAGTTGTCTTAACTTAGGAAAGAAATTAAACCTGACAATGTCAGAAATGGCTAATAAATTACAATGGTCTTAAAAGAGAAAAAATTTAAATACAAATTTAGTAAGAGGCATTAAAGAAAGTCAGAAAAACAAGAAAATTGAAATTAGAAAACAGAAGACATAAACTGGGTCAGAGAAAAAAGTGGTTGAAATGAAAAACGTTTCTTATATATTTTCTCTATTATCTATTATTCAATCATTGATTTATCATTTATCTGTACATTATGCACATTATATATTTTGAGTCTTTTCAGAATAGGTTACATGCATGAGGAAACCAGGCTATTTACCCCTTAATACTTCTGTATATATTTCTTAATGAAGGGGGATATTTATTTGCACAATCACAGTTCAGTAATCAACTTAAGAGAATTTAACATCAAATATCCCTGTTACCTAGTCTATAGGTCATATTCCAATTGCATCTATGGCTCCAATAAGATCCTTTTTAGCTATATTTTTCTAGTACAAGATCCAGTTCAGAATTACATATTGTTTTTATTTGTTATGTCTCTTTTTAAAAAAAGTTTAAGTTTTGGGATACATGTGCAGAATGTGCAGGCTTGTAACATAGGTATACATTGTTATGTCTCTTTAGCCTCCTTTAATATAGAGCTCCTTGGCCTACCTGTGTCTTTTCTTGTCTTCTTTCCTTGTCTTGTCGTGTCGTGTCTTGTCTTGTCTTGTCTTGTCTTGTCTTCTCTTCTCTTCTCTTCTCTTCTCTTCTCTTCTTCCCTCCCTCCCTCCCTCCCTTCCTTCCTCCCTCCCTTCCTTCCTTCCCTCTTTCCCTCCTTTCTTCCTTTCTTTCTTTCAGACAGAGTCTCGTTCTGTCACCCAGGCTGGAGTGCAATGGCACAATCTCGGCTCACTGCAACCTCCGCCTCCTGGGTTCAAGTGATTCTCTTGCCTCAGCCTCTCGAGTAGCTGGGACTACAGGCGTGGGCCACCACGCCCAGGTAATTTTTTGTATTTTTAATAGATCTGGGGTTTCACCAGGTTAGCCAGGCTGGTCTCGAACTCCTGACCTCAGGTGATCCATCCCAAAGTGCTGGGATTACAGGCGTGAGCCACTGCGCCCAGCCCTGTGTCTTTCATTAAAAAATACAGGCCAGATATTTTATAGAATATTCCTCAATTTGCATTTCTTTGATGTTTCCTCATGAAGAAATTGAGATTATGCTTTTGGGCTTGAATACTACATAAGTGCTATGTTCTTCTCAAGCAGTTACACTGGAAAGCTCATAATGGCTCTTTTTGTTGATGCTTTGCCTCTTTTTGTGACATTAATTTTGTTTACATGGTTATCTCTTTTCTCCATTGTAGGCCTATTTTATTTTGTAACTAAAAGGTGTAGGGAGATACTTTAAGAAGGTGTAAACATCCTTTTTATTAAAAAATTTAGTTTAAATTTAGCAACCTTTCATGATTTTTGCCTGAATCAGTTTTTACTCTGATGGTTGTAAATGGTGGTATTCTACCTCCATCAATTTTTCTCTATTTGTTATTGGAATCGTCTTGTGTGGAAGAGCTTTTTCCTTCTCTCACAATTAGTTTGTATCTATTTGCTCTCAGAATGGATTTATGGATTCCTATTTCAGTCCATGGGTTATAATCTTATTTATTTAATGCTCAAGTTATCAAGATCTGGTCAGTGGAAACTACCTCAAGCTTCCTGCTGTGTTCTTTTATCATATCTCCATCAATTTTTGAAGTCTGCCTTGTTTTCTGGCAATGCACTTATTCCAGGCTTGTGTGGTGGCTACCCCATTGTTTTCCTTTGGAGCCCAGTTTCCTTCCAAAGAAGAATGACATTTTAAAACCAAGGTCTAGGACCTAGTTCTACTGGAATGTCATTGAGTTTCGGCCCTTTTAGTAAAAAACTGCTGAAAGCACAGATTTTTCTTTTTGTGTTTGTGTTTAGAGGCGGAGTCTTGCTCTGTCGCCCAGGCTGGAGTGCAGTGGCATGATCTCCGCTCACTGCAATCTCCGCCTCCTGGGTTCTAGCAGTTCTCCTGCCTCAGCCTCCTGAGTAGCTGAGACTACAGGTGCATGCTGCCATGCTCGGTCGTTTTTTTTTCTTTTTTTTCCTGTATTTTAGTAGAGACAGGGTTTCACCGTGTTGCCCAGGCTGGTCTTGAACTCCTGAGCTTAGGCAATCCACCCGCCTTGGCCTCCCAAAGATTTTTCTTTTATAGCAAGAAACCCATGATGTAAATCTATTACTCATTTGTTCAGTCCTACAATATGCACAAAATAATTCTAGTTTGATACTGCCCAAGAATTTTCCAATGTGAATGCACCAATTAATACCCCTCCAGCAGTGTGTGATATTTCTAGTTGCTCTACATCCTTGCCAACATTTTAGGAATGTCAGTATTTTTCTTTTAGCCATTGCAGTCTCTGCACAGTGGTATATCACTGTGGTTTTAATTTTTATCTGCAAGTCCTTGATGACTGATGAGGTTTAATATATATTAATTTATTTATTTGCCTCGAATATTTTTGTTTTGATCAAATGCATCTCTGCTTTTCTCTTGTGTTGTCTATATTTTTGTATTGGTTGAATATACACTCACATGAAAGTGTTCTAGGTGAGTCATTGGTGAGATTTGCTTTGAAAATATTTTCTCCCGTTCTCTGTTTTCCCAAGATCGATAATATTTTCTCCTGTATTTTATTGTAAAAGTTTTATTACTCTGCCTTTACTGTTGAGATCTTCAAAATCTCTTAATTCTTTTTGTGTATTGTGTGAGGAAGACTCAAGAATCATTTTCTCCACATTGAAATCTAAGTGATCTAGCACCTTTTATTGAAAGGACAATTCTTCCTTGCACGTCACTGAAGTCTCACCTTTGTTAAAATCCATGAGTCCATATTGGTGTGGCTTTCCTTTTGAACTTTCTTTTCTGTTTGATTGGAATATGTTTTCTATCCTTGTGTTATGCCATGTTATCTTAATTACTGTAGTTTTATGGTACATCTTAATACCTCGTAGTGTGAATCCTTCCACTTTCTATCTACAAAATTGTCTTGGGTATTTGTGAGCTTTTACATTTACATGTACATTTTAATATCAGCTTTTCAATTTCTACAATATAAAAATCCAGCTGGGATTTTCATTTGGATTGCCTTGAATGTGTACATCAGTTTAGAAGGAATTATCATCTCTATAATATTTTGTCTTGAAATTCATAGACACGTGTCTTGTTTGTTTAGATCTTTTGTATTTTCTCTCAATAATGTCTTCAATTTTCTGTGAAATATTGAACATATTCTATTTGGCTAATCCCTAAGTATTCTTTATGCTTTTATAATAAACTATCATTTAGGAAACTCATTTCTGTTTCTTTCTGGTGTATAACAATTAAACTTTTTCATACTGACTGTATTGAGTAAACTTTCCAGATTCATTTATTAATTTTAAGAGCTTTTCAGCTTTTGAATATGACATATAAACAACTGTGCTGTCTGTGACTAACTAGAGGTATGTTTACTTTTCCAGTCCCTATGCTTTGGTAGTTGTTTTACTTACTCAATTCACAGCCTAGGACCTGAATTACAATGTTGAATAGAAGTGGTAATAGTGGGTACCTTGTTACCTGATCTTAGGAGGTAAGGTTTTAATAATTCACCGAAAAGTATGCTATTTACTGTAGGTATTTCATAGATCCCCAATATCAAATTCATGTTATATTCTATTTCTACTTTGCTGAAAAAATTGTATAATGAATGTCAAGTGCTTTTCTGACGCCTATTGAGAAGAATGTTTTGTATTTTTCATTTCTTCTATTGTGGTAAATTACATTGTTTGGTTTTTCCAGTGTGGAAACAACCTTGCATTTCTGGCATAAATTCAACTTGATTGTGGTGTATTATCTTTATATAGTTATATAATTATTGCAATCAATTTTGCAACTATGTTCATGATGGATATTAGTCTGTAATGTCACTATTCTTGCAATGTCCTCTTTTGGTTTTCATAGGAAAGTTAGTCTGGCCTCATTAAACAAGTTGGGGCATGTTCCCTCTTTATTCTGGATATTAAAAAAATCTATTTGCTCTGTGCATCTTATGAATCATCAAATGCCTGAGGAGAAAATAGCCCAGAATATTGAATTCACTTTTCTGGGCCTCATGTCCCTCTAACAAATTGGCTCCTTGAGTCCTGGCTGCCTTGGTAGGTCTCTGGTATCATCAACATGATATTTTCTATATTTTATTCATCTTTTAAAGGTTTTCTTGGTGAAAGGTTCATTTTGTTGCAGACTGGCCTATCATCGCTGAAAGTGGAAGCCCCTCCCTCGTTTTTAACCCCATTTCTCCAGCTTTTGTTATTTTTCACAAAGGGCAGGTAGATCAAGAATTTTTCAGCTTGTGTGTTACAAATATTCATTAGAGACTTTTAGATTGCTGTCTGTGTTCACCTTCTTATGCTTGAATGGTTTAGGAATGAAGAAGAATATTTACTGAGACAAATGCTCTGTCAGTTTGACAACGCTCTTTTCAAACTGGGTGCCTCTCAAAGCAAGTTCTGTATGGTTCATTACTCCTTTGCCGCACTAGCCTCATCTTTTAAGGTTTGCTTTAGGTGATGCTAGTCTGCAGAAGTTTCTGCTTTCTGTTATGTGCAAAGTTTAGTGTTTCTTTTTGTTTTTTAGTTTTTTTTTTTTTTTTAGAAGCTTTAGAATAGTTAAGAAACATTCTGCTTGGTTTTGCTAATAAAGAATGCTTATTTTAACTTTGGTAAAATCTCATGTAAACCCACCCTGGAGGGATTTCTTTGGGTAAAATCTGAATAAGTGTTACGTTATGCATGCGTGCACACATTCACAATACTTCTGAAAGGTTAACTCAAAATTTTAATAAAGTAATATTTTCACAGGTAAAAAACCATTTTAGTAGCTTTCAGTGATAAAATTTCCTGGGAAAGTAAAATAACTCTTGAGCAATTATACTATTCAAGTTTCGAATAATAAATAAAAATGACTCAATTCTACTATTATGTTTAATGTAACTTTTAGTATTTTATCAAAATAATTCCTAAGATTTAGTGGTGGTAATGGTAATGGTAAACTGAATTCATAGACATGGAGTCATTTTCACCTAAAACAAAAGCAAATTAAAACTTATGAATGAACACATTATCAGAATATACTTTTCATGAGCGAAACATATGGTATGTTCATATAAGAGTTTGTTGGGGGCCGGGCGCGGTGGCTCATGCCTGTAATCCCAGCACTTTGGGAGGCCGAGACGGGCGGATCACGAGGTCAGGAGATCGAGACCATCCTGGCTAACACGGTGAAACCCCGTCTCTACTAAAAAATACAAAAAACTAGCCGGGCGAGATGGCGAGCGCCTGTAGTCCCAGCTACTCGGGAGGCTGAGGCAGGAGAATGGCGTAAACCCAGGAGGCGGAGCTTGCAGTGTGCTGAGATCCGGCCACTGCACTCCAGCCTGGGCGACAGAGCGAGACTCCGTCTCAAAAA